>NC_051322.1:8073976-8377006 GCF_015220235.1 Choloepus didactylus
TTGCTGGTGCCAAAGCTCGAACCCTAGATAAGAAAAGGGGTCTGAAGTTTGTACTTTGTTAGGGGCTATTTGAAGACCTTTTGCTGTTAAATTTTTAAGAAGGTCTTGAAAACAAGAATGTAGGTTGGACATGTCCTGACTCGCTAACAGGATATCATCCATGTAATGGAGAATGTAGATCTGTGGCCATAGTTGTCTGACAGGGTTAACGGCGTCAGCAACAAATTTTTGGCATAAAGTCAGACTATTGGCCATGCCCTGTGGCAAGACCTTCCATTGAAATTGGGGCATAGGGCCTTGAAAATTGATTTGAGGAACACTAAAGGCAAAATGTTGCCTGTCTTCCGGGTGAAGAGGTATGGAGAAAAAACAATCTTTTAAATCTATGACTATTTTATGAAAATTAATAGGGATAGCAACTGGTGAAGGGAGGCCAGGTTGCAGTGCTCCCATGGGCAACATTGCTTTGTTTATAGCTCGTAAATCTTGCAGAAGTCTCCATTTGCCTGATTTCTTTTTTATAACAAAAATAGGAGTGTTCCAAGGGGACTGAGTAGGTTCAATATGTCCGGCATTAAGTTGTTCCTGTACCTAACTCTATAGCCGCTAAGGTTTTTTCCTGAGTTAGGGGCCATTGATCAACCCATACTGGTTCTATGGATTTCCAAGAGATTTTTTCAGCATGGGGTACAGGGATGTCAATGGCCGTCAGGCTAAATTTTGGGAGAGCCTGAGTCCTGTTCTAGCTATATTAGGTGTTATAGAGATGGGCTGTCTTATTCCTTGATTAGCTTTGCCTAGGCCTTTGCCAGGGAGAAAATTCATTTTTAGCATTTGAGCAGTAACTGTATCACTAGGGCTGCACATAAAAACTTTCATTTGAGTTAAGATATCTCTGCCCCATAGATTGACGGGGAGATGGGGGATAACATATGGTATAACTGTACCAGTGTTTCCTTCCTCATCCTCCCATTTAAGGGTTTGTGAACTTTGTAGGGGATTTGTGGTTTCGCCTGTTCCTTGTAAGTGGGTGGCAGCGGCCGTGAGAGGCCAGGATTTAGGCCAGTGATTTGAGGATATAATTGTGGCGTCAGCCCGTGTCTAAAATTCCTTCAAACGGTTTACCATTTAACTTTAATTGTAAGATGGGCCGATTATGGGATATTGGTTGTGCCCAAAAAATATCGGAGGATCCAGGGGCCTCTGTAGGGCGCTGGAGTTTTTTGAAGTTTGAGTTGATATGCTGAATGGGGAGTATTATAAGTTGGGCTATTCGAGAGCCAGAAGGAATAGGGATAATATTGTTTGAGGTGGCTGCAATTATTTGTATTTCACCTTTAAAGTCATTATCTAGCACACCTGGGGTGATTTGAATCCCGTGAAGGGCGGTACTGGCTCTTCCTAAGATGAGGCCAAAGGTATTTGGGGGCAGTGGTCCATAAACTCCCGTTGGTATGAGGAGAGGACTGTTTTCTGGGGTTAATATTGATTTGGAGGTGGTACAGAGGTCCATCCCTGCGCTTCCTGCTGTTGCTCTCCATAAGTCTGCGACATGGCAGCGTGGTTTATGGTGGGGAGAGCTGGTATTGTGACTGAGGATGGTCAAACGAACCGTACTGCCCCTGGGTTCATTCTGGTTGGGGCCTGGGGCCGGCCCCATTGGAAGTTTCCCTGGGGCTTAGGCTTAAGGGGTTGGCCATTTATGTCTGCTCGAGAATGGCATTCAGACGCCCAATGGAACCCCTTTTTACAGCGGGGACAAATAGAGGGCGGCAATGGGGGTTTATTAGTAATGGGTAAGGAGGAACTGGTTTGTGGCACGGGGCAATTTTTTGAAAAATGGCCAGGTTGTTTACAGTTATAGCACGTTGGAGGCTTTGCTTGTGCCTTAAAATTTTTATGCTGTGCTGCAAAATTTTGAAGGGCAGCACCAATGGCTATTCCAAGAGTTTGAGTGGGCCCAATGCCAGAACAGAGCTTTATGTAATTATTAAGATTGGTATTACGAAAGGGGCGGATTGCTGCTTGGCAGGCAGCGTTAGCATTTTCATAGGCCAGGTGTTTAATAAAGTCACTTTCGTTTTCGCTGGCCCCGAATAAGCGCTCAGCCACGTTTTGCAGGCGGCTAAGGAATTCGCTGTACGGTTCATCGGGCCCCTGTCTTAATTTAGCGAGAGAGGCAGTGGCGGCGCCCTTTTGCGGAAGTTTTTTCCATGCTCTGAGCGCGGCTGTTTGTATTTGCGCTAGGAGACCTGGGGGGTATTGAGCCTGCTTATTATTCTGATGGTAGGGGCTTTGACCTAAAAATTTGTTTAATGTCCAGGTTTTAGAGGTGGCTTTACGGGCATTATGGGTGGCATACTTTTTACAATGCTCTTCATAATCGGATTTCCACAACAGGAAATCGCCGCCGGACAGGGCAGCTCTGGCTAATTGGGACCAGTCGTTCGGAGTGAGTTCTTTTTCACTGAGACTCTCTAATAGGGTGAGCGTGAAGGGGGCGGTAGCGCCATAATCACTCACTGCCTTTTTTAATTTTTCTAAATATTTTAAACTGAGTTTTTTATATTTAACTGTTGAGGTAGTACTAGCTTCTTCCTGCTCTTCTTCATTAGAACTAGGGGGATTTGATCGTTCCTCTTCCTCGCTTTCGCTACTAGAATCGCCATTTTGGGAGCCGGTGGCGCCATTTTGAGGGTCTTGGGTCTGACTACGCGTAACCGGAAAAGCCGAGACTTTGCAATGGGGACATGATGAGTGGGCGTTTTCTGGGAGCGCAAGGGCTGCAATGCTTTGAGTTGCCTACCGGAGGTCGGTGAGTAAATTGGCAGCTCACAGCCGCTCCTGATTAAAGGCTTCTCTAAAGTTATCGGTGTGTAGCCGGAGGTTTTCTGTGGCCTCTTCCAAAGCGCGAAACTGAGGTAAGGACGTGACTGGATAAAAATGAGAATATGGTTTGGGAAAATCGGGTGCATAAGGGGGTGGCCGAAATGGAGGAAGGGAGTTGATCTCCAAAGAGGGAGAGATTTTAGCCTCTGGTTTGATACTGTGCTGATCGGGCGATAGACTAGCTTGACTGGTTGGGGTGTTTGGCCTATCCCTGTTGGGGTTTTTGTTTAGGGGATCCTCAGGTATGTTAATAATTACTGAGCTGCATGCTGAAGCGGGACGAGAGTGCTCTCTCAAAGCTTCCTCTCCTTTTTTGCAGAGGTTTTGAATGTCTGGAGCTAAAGAATGGACTCTTAGGATTTCATTAATTAGATTCCAATAAGAAAAGGCAGTAACCGGGACCTTTTCAGGACCAAAGGTCCGGGAATAATCTGTTAAACAGTTGCCGACTCTTAGCCAGCATTGGTGGTCTATAGTACCTTCTTGAGGGAACCAAGGGCAGGTTTTTAACAAAAAATCAAAAAAGCGCGTGAGATCTTTTTTCTTAACTCTAGTTCCTCGTGCCTTGAGCGATTGTTTGGCCTGACTAATATATAATTCATGTTGGGAGATTGCTTGTCCCATGTTGGGGGTGGGGGCTTACCTTTTGTTGCTTTCTTTTCTTCTTTCCGTTTCTTCCTTTCGCCGGCACTGATCCACTGGTGAACGGATCTGTCTCGCGAGCGCGCTTCCCCGCGGCGATCCCGGGTGCGGTGAGTGTGAGGGACCTCTCTCCTTGAGGGCGGCGTTCCGTCTCTCACAGAACTCCGGGCCCCACGTTGGGCGCCAGTTTGTCCTGACCCACGGGATGTTCAACGGAGGCTCCGAGTCCTGTGAGGGAGGAATGGTATGGGACAAGAGACGCGAGGAACGACAGCAAGACAGGTTTCTGATCAAGCTGCAGAACTTTATTGGAGAGGCAGAGCATATATACTCTAGGAGAAGGGGAAGTGGCTAGCAGGGGCTCGTGGCGGTCTAGGATTGGTGGCTGCTGTTGCTAGGGCGGATGGCAGATGTAGGGTTAGCATTTTTGGTGCGAACTAGCACTTTTGGAGCGAACTACTTCTGTAAAGAAGACTGAGGGTAACTTAAGCTATTGTTGTATCAGCCCTGGCGGCCATGTTGCACATCTCCGGCATAGCTGAAGGTGGGCTTCATGCATGCTACCTTAATCGCCCTCTACATTTCTGTAGTCTCAAATGTTTCAATGAATTTATTGTTTTATCAAGACATCTTGGTGACTTCCCCTGGTGCTACTGAAACACGGTGTTCACCACCTTAGTATTTTCTCGACAGAATCAAGCCTGAGCAGACTGTGTTTTAATCTTCAAAAACTGTGGGAACATTTAATGTTTAAATTTCCCTCACTGTATCATAGAAATCATCCCTGTTTTACAGAAGACATGATAGTAAAAATACCTTTTGTTAAGCCAAGTTTTTTATGACAACCATGCCAGTGCATTTTAATGGATTATCAGCAGAGCAAGAGGCTCTCAGGTTCTGTTTGGGGCTATTTCCACGTGGCTCACATTCAATCGATGGCATTTGTGATTTACATAAAAATCTTCTAAAGTATCAATGTAGTGTGCAGCAGAATAGTAGATTGTATTTCAGATGTAAGAAGTGGAATCAATAGCGATTTGGAAAAATTTATGCAGAGCGGTGTACTTCGCTTGGGCTGCACATTGAATGTGCATGTGGGGGGCTATAAATAATACCACTTTCTGGGTCCCACCCCAAAGGTCCTGATTTCATTGGTTTGGGGCCAGGCCTGGGCTTTGGGACTTTTAAAAGCTCAGGATGCTGATGGGATGCCAAGGCTGAGAATTACTTGTGAAGAATTACTTGATCAGAGATAAATGCTCACGGTGAAGTTGAGCCACTCCCAACTGTCTCACCACTAACATTCGATAGCAGTCCAACTAAGAAATCTAAAAATCAATAAAACCTTGCTAATGCAAAACCAAATCTTTATTTAAATAAATTGTGGGAGATTTATAATGCAGGCAAAAGAAACCATGAAATTTTGAGCATCATTCTAGATTCATGGAACAATTGTAAAAAAATAGATTAACTTTGGTTAAAAAAAAAAGCAAAATATGATGGCTGGAATAGTTTCAGTGCCCTCTTTTATCATGACAGGTGACTTCTGAGTTTTCCAAGTTAGCCCTTTGTAAGCAGATGATTTTCCCTGTAATTCATTTGCTGCAACTCAGAGAGTGGTAGGCTTGACATCATAGCAGCCATCCTTTCCCTTCTTGGCAGTTAGATAAAAATTGTCATCCACACCCATGCACAAATTATTTCACTGCAATGCTGACTTTCAACTCTTTGATTCTCTCCTTGATTTCCGCAAGTGGGGCTAAAAAGGAAAGCTGTCATGCAACTTAGAATCAGAAACATTCCAGGATTTAAATGCATTCCGGTAATTTACTTTGATGTTTAATGGTTTTAGCACAGTTGCTGATAGAAGTCTTTCTATAGATTTTATGCAGCATCTTAACTCTAGTATTGAGATCAATCCTTAGTCACTTAGAATTTTTTACAGCAAAGATAATAAGTCTAGAAATGCTTTTCAGACTAAATATCCCCTCACCTTCTGTGTCATAAATAAATAATAAAAACACAATGCCTAGCAACTACAACTCTGCTCAGCATGCATTATTACTAGTGTTCCAGTTTTATATTGTAGAAACTGAAGTGTAAGGAAATTAAGTCTAGCTCGTGCACAGCCTGTAAGTGGCAGAGCCAGGCTTAGAATCTTCCACCACATGTTTCCAGTGACCGCCTCATCAACAGTACTCTCTGCTGTGCTTTGCTATTACAGTTGGACTTAAGATGGTAGAAGGAAAAATTTCTAATATTCTCTGCATAAAGCATGTCAAAAGGATACCTCCCAAATCCAAGGGCCTCATTCAGTACAAGAGAACTCTCCCCTGCATACCCAGGCTCCTAATCCTTTCTACTCCTTTTTCTCCAGGTTAATGACTAATCTGGAGGAAAAATACTTTATAAATGGAAAAGAATGCTGGCTTGGACATGTTAGGTTGGTCACAGTTTCCAAAGAAGGGGTCCATGCCCTTGGCATTTGTCTCTTCACAAAGAATAAGGTTACATGCCTTGGCAGATTTGAGATTCAAATTGAGAATTTGAGGTACCTGGGATGACAATATGGGCAGATTCCTCAGAACCCTACAGATCTTTCTTCATCAATTTCTACTTTTCTATTATTTCAAGGCATGGGATCTGGCAGATAAGCAATGGGTTGGACCAGTCATTGTTGGTAGAAGTTATCGTGGGTTCACTATGATGTCTCCCCAGCCCAGATGTCTTAGTTTGTCAGGCTGCTCTGACAAACTTCAACAACAGAAATTTATTGTCTCACAGTTTCAGAGACTGGAAGTCCAAAACCAAGGTGCTGGCAGAATCGGGGTTTCTCCTAGTTGGTAGCATTCATAACTCAGTCTGTCTTCTGGCTCCTCCTCTGGCTTCTGCTGACTGCCTGCCTGCCAACTGCCTCTGAGTATAAGGACTTCAGGCGTATGGATTCAGTCCCACCCGGATTCAGTTTGGCCTCATCTAAAGAGCATCTTTGAAGATCCTACTTACAAATAAGTACCCCCCACCCATCCCCAGGACCTGGGGTTAGGACCCGTGAGGGACATGATTCACTCTACTACAAGTGCTATCCCACTCTTTTTCCTTGTTAACCATATACTCCAAACAAAAGCCCTCAATCTCTCTCCTTTGAATATATCCTCCTTTCTCATTCCCTTACCTCTTTTCACACTATGGTGTCCATCTGGAATTCCCTTGTTAAGTCAGATTTCTGTTAGTTGAAGCCCCTCTCGATGACTCAGACCAGACTGATTTCTTCCCATGATCCCTTAAAAACATGTATTTTAAATAGCTTTTGGATGGTGATCCTGTTCTTCTCTCTGGCCTCATTTATGCTTTTATTATTTTTAGTTTTAATTTTGATATTTAAGTTATTTTTTTTTCCTCAGGATAGACTGTAAGCATCTGGGATGTAAAAAATACACAACATGTTGGTTATCACCACCAGCACCACCCAACTCCCTCCATTATTCTTAGCACGGTCTTGTACATTTGGGGTGTTAAGTAAAGTTAAGTCTATGCAAAGAAAGCATGAACATCAAGGTCAGACAGCACTCACACCAGACCTGCTGAGGGTAATAATTTTGATGACATGTTCCCATGGAGGTGTGGCCCCGCCCATTCGGGGTGGGCCTTGATCAGTGGAGCCGTATAAATGAACTGACTGAGAGAGCGAAAACTCAGTGAATGCAGCTGTGAGTGATGTTTTGAGGAGGAGCAAGCTTGCTAGAGAGGAACGTCCTGGGAGAAAGCCGTTTTGAGGCTGGAGCTTTGGAGCAGACGCCAGCTGCCTTCCTAGCTAGCAGAGGTTTTCCAGACGTCATTGGCCATCCTCCGGTGGAGGTACCCGATTGCTGAGGTGTTACCTTGGATGCTTTGTGACCTTAAGACTGTAACTGTGTAGTGAAACATCTCTGGTATTTTGCATTCTGCAGCATTAGCAAACTAAAACAGATTTTGGAACCAGATTAGTCGATGAGCAGTAAGAATGCACACTCTGACCCCAGGCGCTCAGTCATTGTAGGTCCACACAGAGATCTGTCAGGTGGGACATCAGAGGCTCAGAGAGGGGCCCTGACCCTGGGGCTGTGAGGAATTTAAGCTGCACGAGTGGAGAAGCCCCTCCCCTGATGGGATCAGGTTCTGCGATGCAAAAGCTCTATAACATGGCAGAAACTTCTCTCCAGCCCCATCCTGCTAGATCAGGATCTGTATGCACTGGGAGGAACTGGCTTCTTCCATGCTGTGATTAGAAACTGGGGTATACTAGTCCCATAACGTCAACCCAGTGTTCATGGGTGGAGGTAAAACTCGGGGGCTGGGTCTAGCCTTGCTGTTGACCAGGATTGTCCGCTCTAAGCACTGGGTCTTAGTCAGCTTCTAAGGGTATTTGCAGGAGGGAAACTGCTTTTTTTTTCAGAGACTAGCCTGCAAAGGGTTAGTCCTGTATAGGCTAAAACTCCCCTCACGTTTTATGTTAGTCATATGAAATTGCTAATAGTTGATCTACAAAAATTCAATGTTATAAGGCTCAATATAAATATAGATGCACATTCATATGTAGAGATGGATACTAAGGAAGTTATGTAAAATGATAGGAAAACAAATGGAAAATAATTTATTAATGTTTTTCAAACTTGCATAACTATCTTAGTCTTAGGGATACTTGCGATGTTTCAAAGAAGTTTTTCAGGACATTCATCTATTTAGACCAATTTTAGCTTTTAAAAATTTTCCTTTTAATATCTAGGCTTCTTGAAACATCCTCAGTTCCATCCTCAAGGACAGGGACATAATGTTCTGAGAAATGTGGAGATCGTCTATGAGCTCCTCTTTTGTTTGTTGCCTCCAAAACCCCCAATAATCCTTTAATAAAGTTCTGGTATTTGCTCTTTGTGCCTGATCATTTCCCAGCAAAGGTGCATTAAAGCCCACAGCTTAGAGCTGTGAGTCAGCACACCTTAGAGAAGGCCACACAAGCAGCATCCTCCAGATAAAGCCTTCTCTCAGCCCAGACACTTTTTGTGATCTTTGAATAAAAGGCTCCGAAAATTGAAGTGAACATTGTAAAATGACAATATTGAATGGCATTTACTATCATTTTGAATGGCTTACCCCCGATTAGATTTTGGATAGTGGTGCCTAGAAATTCCTTTAAAGTTTTTCAAAAATATTTTGGTTGTCTGGGGTTGAGGACACTCAAGTACTGATCCCTCCACTGATTGAATCAGTAGGAGCGGGGTTAGGATTTTAGCGGCTTCAGGCCTGGGTCCCACGCTATATAGTGGACTACATATCTAATGTTCTCAAGTGTTTTCCCACAGCCAAACTAGTAACATAAGACATGCAGCACGCACAACATTATGCAAAACAGCTATCATTGGCCTTTCGGTATATTTAAATCTGCCTTTTTCTGTGCATATGTAAATTATCTTATATATTTACAGAACATGTTTCTTTTTTCCATCAGTGTTTCCCAGATGCTTGGGAATGAGTGATCCCCAACTTTTACTCTAGAGCATGTGTTAAATACCTGTACAAAAATGAACATTTTTACAGATACCATAACATTTTGGTTGTTTCCAGTTTTCCTCTTTTATAAGCAATGTGGTGGTCAACTTACTTGCACAGAGACCTATTATTTTCCCAAGAAAAAAATAACATTCCTGTAAGTTGAATTACTAGGTCAAAAGATAGGACCATAAATTTAATTTGTGTGCAAAATGTACTTAACCACAATGAAACTTCCACAAAATAGAGATCTTTAAAGCCACATTCTCTGACCACAATGAAGTAAACTTATAAATTAACAACAGAAACAACTAAAAAATTTAACCATTTTGACTTTAAAATCATCATAAGGAAAGTCTTATAAAAAGCTTAGAAATTACCGAAATGGGAATGAATTATATATTGCCTAAGAACTATGATCTCACCTATTTTATTCCTTAAAAAATAATTTTATTACTTAGAAGTATTTAAAATAAATGATAGCAGATTTAATTTAAAAACTAGGGAAAGGAAAACATAGTTAAACTAAAGTAAAAGGAAGGAAATTGATAAAATGTTATAGTTAAAATTAATAAATTAGAAATAAAAGTAGAATTGATGAGTAAAGCTAAATGCTGGCTCTTTGAAAATAAAATAAAATAGAAAAACCTATGGCCACAACAACAACAAAAACAGGAGGAAGAGGGAGAGAGAAAATAGAAAATATAAATACAAGCAGAAGGAGATTTAGTCATATGGTCAGAAGAGACTGTTATTTATAAGAATATTTTTATAAATCTATGGCAATGCGTTTGTAAACTTAGAAGAAATGCATGTTTTTCTACAAATGGTTAAAATGTAAAGAACAGAAGTCAGACATTTAAAATAGAACAATAAACATAGCATTTGATTACAGGTAGTAATTAATAATGGTAGTCATTATTGATTTAAAAATCTTAGGAAAATATGAATCAAAGGACTCTTCCTAAGCATGTATTTATAAGAAATCATTTAATTCTAAAAATCGTATTACATGGTGAATGCTTTGGGTTTATCCATTAATGTCAGGATGTTGACAGTTCTGCCGAGTCTATTCTGTGCAATAAGAAAAAATGACACAACTGGATAATGCAAAAGCACAACAATTAGCACTTAATATGGTTGAATATAAGAAAATAAAAGAAAATATCAAGTCAAACTCTTAGAACTAATGGGTAAATATAGGATATTTCTCTTAAATGAGATTATGATGTTAACAATAATAACTTTTCTGTATATTAAAAACAAACACTTAGAATACTGATTCAAAAATATTATAAAGTGTTTATTAACAAGAAAAATACATTTCTGGATGGGGAGCACTCAATATTGTAAGCTACCACAATTTTTAGTTATCAAAAGTTAGCTAAATTTTTCAGGTGTTTGTGTGTGTCTGTATTTATGTATGTGTGTATGCATATACGTATATCTATGTATACATGTATGTGTGTATGTATATATATGTATGTATATATGCATATATGTATGTGTATATATACATATATGTATGTGTGTATAGATGCATTTATATGCATGTGTGCATACATATATATGTATGTATGTGTGTATGCATTTATATTATATATATCTCAACTACAAGAAGTATACTAATGTACTAATGTACTAAGAGGAGGAGGAATAGACAATATGATTTAAAAATTGCCTTGAAAAAAAGTGTTTGGTAGTTACAGAAAGAATTCCTGGAGGTGTGTTGTCCTATCAGAAAGTAAAATTATTATAAAATTATTTTTATTTGAACAGTGGTGTATCAGTGCAATAACAAAAAGAAATATCATCAACAGAACAGAACAAAACATACAGAAAGAGGGCCAAGTATTTAGGAATCAAATATTTATTAAAGTTGGAATTTCATATTAAGTGAGAATTTATGTATCATTTATTATAGGCTATCAAGTCAATCGGTTATCATTTTGGTGATAACAGAATTAGATATTGACTACATAGCATACACACATAAAAAATTGTAAATGGATTAAAGTAAAAATAAAACTATACAAGGAAAAGAATAGTGTCTGATCTTGAGGGATTACTCCCTATGCGGGTAATTTAAAAGCGTGAAATTTTATTTGAAGAAAATGAAGAGGATTCTATGATAGTTGGCCTGAGGAGGAGACAGGAAAGTTCTGGAAGGAAAGCATGTGTGAGGAGTTGACATTCAATCCAGATCTGAAGCATGAGAGGGAGCTGGCCATGCAAACCATTTGAGCAGTTCAGCCTGCGAGAATCAAGTGATGGCCATCAGTCAGGAAGAAGCAGAGGATCTTCAAGGAACAGAAGGAGGCCCGTGTGTGGCTGGACTCCAGCTAATCAATGGAAGATTCAATGAGATGATCTTAAGGAAGGAGGCAGAGGGTGATCACACACAGGTTTTGAGGTCCTGGCATAGATTTAGATTCTAAGTGCAGTAGTTTCCCACTGAAAGTTTTAAGTAGGGGAGTAATGTAGTATTATTTTATGTGAAAAAGAAATCACTCCAAGTCTTATGGAGAATGTTAGAGAGCAAAAGGGGAAGGAGGAAGACTAGTCAGGAGGCTGTTGACGTTGAGGTGGCAGGCGGTGGTAGGTAGTGGAGCTCAGGGTGGCGGCATAGGGAACAGAGTGTAGAAGATGGAGTCAAGTACAGTATAAAAATAGGACAATGAGAATTGCTGATGGACTTGAGGTGGGGAATGAGGTACAGGGAGATTTGAGGATCTACTCCTCGATTTTAATAAAATCTAAACCATTATTTTCAGTCCTCCACTGTTTGGATTGGCCAGTTTTGTTGTTTTGCTTTATTTTGTTTTGTTTTGCCTCTCCCTCAGATTTGCAGCAAGCATTCTCAGCATCACCAAACAAGACATTTTAAAAAATAGTACATTTTCTTTTTTTTTTCCAGAAAAATATTAGATTCAACCAAACACAGTAATTTGATTTTTTTCTCATTCAAAGAAGATTGAAAAAGGAAACTCAGCCTCGTACTAATTTGTCTCTTTTTCAGGTGGGCTCAGGCAATGAGTAGTTTCCATAGCCCTGAAGTCTTGCCCTTTCTGGTTTAAAGCCTTGCCTTGATCCTGTGTGCTCACCTTACTGCCATCTCTGGCCCTATGCCTTTTCATGGTAAGGGCTCAGTTAATGCCTGTGATTCTGATTTGTGGGCACAGGGTAGGAGAGGGTATTGATTTATTTATATAAGCTCTTGAATGAATATTTCTAATATCACAGTTTGTGATTTCTGACTGGAACTATTAAAATCATACAATGAGCCAAAGGTATGGTTGATTGCTTTGAGAAGGTAAAATTTCCTACGCTCCTTCAGTCCTGAAATTCAGTTGTATTTTGGCTTCATCTCAGGCCCATCATATCAGCTGAGGTGGGTGCAGGCTATTTGGGATCTCCACAGCCCTGATATATCTAACTTTTGGTATTGCCCTTTCTGGCATAAAGCCATTGTTTGGAAGAGAGGTTGACCTTCCCTGGAACACTAAGTATTCTCATTAGTCCCAGTCAATTGCACAGGCTGATCAATGTTCTCAAGAATTCCTGATAACTGACTTATAACATTGGAGAACATTTGAAATTAGAATTTCCTAGACCTGTTAGCCTCTGTCCTTGATTTGACTCAGGAAGGACCAAGATGTAGAAGGCTTTCTACAGAAGAAGCGGTGACTTCTTTGGCCAGGAAGCTCTCAGTTTTTCATGGTACCTCATGATGCTAGAAACACTGTATCACATAATATCTTTTAAGATAATTTATGGAGTTTTGGCTACTTAATGAAGCCTATAAATTAATTAGAAACTTAGAAAAATTTTATCATGTTATAAATATAGCAAAAAGAAATCTTTATCCATTTTACATCATTTAGCTCCTACAATAGGCTTTATGGATACAATACCTCTATATGTTTTTAGTAGATCTTAGTATATCATATACATCTTGAAACACAATTCTTGCAAGGCATATTGTAGCCCTACATTTAAAGTCACTTTCAATAGTTGAAGTATTGACGTAGTAACACAGGAAGACAAAATCTACCAAAAAGTTTGTCTATTTTGATTTAATATATGGTAAAATACAAGTAAACAAGAGGCACATTCATTCAAAGAATAATTTAACTTTGTTTTATCCCCCCCCCCCCCTTTCTAAATTGACTGAACTGATTGATTTGAATCCTGGCTTTATACTTTATAGACTCTGTCAAGTATCAAAATCACAAAATAGATATCACTAACTTTCTCCTAAGTTTATTAGGCAGGATGATTGTAAAGCTCTTTTGTTCACACATGTTGATGTAACAATGAAATTAGCTCTCCAATTGCAACTTTCTTTGTGGCAATTTGCATAGCATTAACAATAAAGTGACTTTACTTGTAGAGCAATTTCTTTGGCAGTCAATCCAATGTAATTAGATTTTTCTCCTAGGAACATTGTCAGTCTTTATTACCAAGTAATTAGTCCACAATATAATATTAAATGTTTAAAAAATCAGCCACATAATTTCATGTTTAGGACTTCAGTTAAAAATCATAACACTCAGAAATGAAGAGTATAGAGAACACAGTCAGTCCTAATTTAAATTCTGTCATGAGACTTGCTTTCTTAGCCAACAGTACATTTTGCATTTATTACAAAAGAAAATATGTATTGTTCTCAAGAACAGTACATAACTCCTCTGAGAGCCATTTATAAAATCTAATAAACTTCTGGTAATGCTCATAAATCAGCATAAACTTGACATTACTCCAAACGATTGATATGATTTTGCATAACTTAAAGAATATTTAGCTCAATTCATGGACATTTTTGTTTGTATAACTTGTTGAATATTCTCTGTAGACATGTGGAATTCAAATTACTAATCAACTTTTAAAAATTTGCCTTTCCAGAATGGAGGAATATGCATTGTCTATTTCTGTACCCTATAAGCATTTATCCAGGGCACTACTTCACAAGGAAAACCATCTTAATTCATTATTGTCTTTTAATTATCAATAATTATAGAAATAATATCTGTGGCCTTATCAATCATTTTGTAATGAGGCTGATTTTTGCTGTTAGCTCAACAGATTTGCTTGCTTGGCAAAATATAATATTTTTAATGCTACCACATTATTATAAATGACAATTTATACAGCATTTCCATAAAGTGTGATTAAATTAATCCAAATATTACAGAATGCTAGGGGATATGGCACTGTGCCAAGTCACAGGAGTTCTAAGTCTCATGTTGGTTTCTTTGAATTGGTTTTAACTTCTAGTTAGGGCTTTGTGTGATGTCATATGAACAAGGAAGACTTCTTTAATTCAACAAATGAACAAACAAACCTACAAAAGACTTGTCCATAGCATAAGAGAAAAAAAACAAATTTTATCATTAGCAAGTAATTTATTTGGTTCTGTTAAATCCCATTAGTAACTTACATCTCGCTATTCCCCATTTCCCCTTGAATGGGACCCTTCACATGGCCCCATTTCCTCTTTCCCTTGATTCTAGTCTTTATTGAAATCTCTCCACATTAGAGGTAATGTGTAAAAACTGTACCCAGAACTCTGAAAGCCAAGGTGGAGAGGCTGAGTCGATGCCATCAGAACGAGGACAGAGCTCGGGCAGGGCGAAGGTACTAGCAGCAGGAAGGAAAGGCGAGGGGCAAGGAGCTAACGAAATGGAAGGGTCCAGACAGTGGCCCCTAGAACTCAATGGTGTGTCCACAGACCAGTTCACCCAATTGCTTCAGCTTCCAGCTGAAATGGCTTAATGACTCCAGGTCTTGACACGTGCCAGAGAAGCTTGGCAGCCGTTTCACTTGTTCTCAGTGATGAGTCGAGAGTCAGCAGCCAGCCCGTCACAGCCCCCACCCCCAAAGCCTCCGTGGTGGGTGTAGTAGGACTGCTCCTTCACTCTTGATTTATGATACTGTGAAGAAGAAGTGGGTATGAGTGTGGCTTGGGAGGCAGCAACTTCTCCCAGGATGTGTACGTCAGTGTCGGTAACAGCCAGACTTCTGTTCATGATTGCGAGGAGTGACTGAAGTTTCCAGAAAGGTAGAAGTGGGGTTTCCTTATTCGTTATCCACCTATGAGACCGCTGGCAGTTGGGTGCCTGCCCGATGCCCTTCTTCACACCAATCCATTAGTAAAACGCCATCACAAAACCACCAAGAGCACTTCAGTGTATCTCAATCTATACATAGCTTGGTCTTTAACGTCTATAAATCTATCATTTATGAGCTCATCCCAGAAATAAATGTAGGAATCAGAAGTTCTGGAAAGCCCAGATGATTTATAAGAAATAAAATCAGGGTTTCCAGGGTCTCAGCAAGACCTTTACTGGTCACCACATTTTCAGATCTCTGTGGCCTTTGGTTTCCTCAAAGAAGACTTCTTTGGTAGAACTGAAAATATACCAACATTCTCATCTTCATGGTGTTTGGTAAGTGGTACGGAGTGGTGTTTGAAACTGAGATCTCTGGAATCAGGTGGTAGTGTGTAAGTCCCAAATCCCCTGGTTTTCAGTTGTTTGACTTTAGTTACTAATTAATCTGGATCTTAATGAACTCAAATTTAAAATGGATTTCAGATTACTTACCTAATTAGTTTGTTGTGATGATTAAATGAGATAATATTCTCAAGTCCTAGAAAAGCACCTGTCATTTAGTAAGAGCTAGAAAGAAGAAAAAGAAGGAAAAAAGGTAGCTGTTATTATCCTGGTAATACTTTGTCCCTTTTCAGAAAGTTAAGAAAGAATGTCAATGGCTTATAGAGCTCGTATCTGCGTAGACAGAGATGCTCTGGATATAAATGAATGAATTGATATTCCTGGGAATACTCTGGAAATGTCAATTGTGTAAGATTTCTGTGTTACCTGCAATAGTCTAGTACTAAGGCCATGGGCAAGGGTTTCTCTTTATTTCCGTCATTGGGGTTTTCATCTCTTGATAGAGGGAGACACTGTATAAGCAAATTACAATTGTATATGACTATTTTATTCTTGAATATATCTATCCACTAATGAAACTAAGTTTGAGGGGAAGGAAGGAAATCAAGGGTAAGGTCTCATTTACCTCTGAAATCGGGGATAAGTGCACTTTCTGGGTCATATAGTAGCTCTGTGTTTACTATTTTCAGGAACTGCCAAAATATTTTCTGAAGTGATTGCACCATCTTACATTCTCAGCAGCAACTTATGGGGGCTCCAATTACTCCACATCCTTGCCAACACTTGTTGGTCTGTCCTGGTCTCAGCTGTAGTGTGTTGTCACCTGGTGACAGTTGTGGGCTGCCTGTGATTTCTCTGCCGTCCTAGCCTTTTCTTGTCCCCTCTCTGTTAACCCCTCAAGCCAAGGTAAAACTTTTAACCAGGTCCAGTTTGAGAATCAATAGTGGCCATAGGACAGGAGCCAATGACTTAATGATGTTTGGTGCAAATTGGCATTGTCTTTACTCAATTATTTTTGTCTTCCTCCACTAGAAAGGAAGTCTAGGAGGGTAGCAATTTTGTTATTTGCATATTGCTTGACTTCTGTTCCCAGAAAAGTATCTAGCCCTTAGTAGGCACTGTATAAATATTTGTCAAATGGATAAATGTTTGCTCTTTTCTACAGCAACAAGTAATTCCAGAAGAAAGGAATAATACTGTGGACAAATTTTTGAGGAAAAGAAAGTGGTGTCTGAGACTTTTAATTCTAAGCCAAGAAATCCATATTCATACATGTGACAACTCAATGAGTCAAACACTATAAACGTATTTTAGGTGAACTAAATGAGAACAAAAGAACAAAAAGCAATAAAGATTTACTAGACAATTTAATTCTAGTCAATAAAAAGATAAATTAAAAAACAAATTCAGGATTACAGAAGCTATGGGAAAGCACTGGTGAGGATTATTTAATTTACCTAGACAACTAACTATTGTTGAAATCATGCCCACATAATGCAACATAAAGGCCATAACCTATGAAAAGTTAAAACTACTCCAATAAAACCAAGAGGTAGGGAGGAAAAATCACTGTGCTAATTTTTTCTCTTTCACAGTGTCATCTATATGGTGCATAGTTAAAAAGTAAAAACATGGTGACCAAACCCTCTCAAGAATTTTTCTGTGATTTTTTCTCTTAGATTTAGAGAAATCTTAGAAAATTTAATAACTTATGCTGATGAAGCATTTGGATGAAATCCAGCAACTCTACCTTAATTTATTTTTTCTATTTAATTTATCTTTAAAAAATTATTTAATTTGCATCAATAAAATGCATTTAATTAAATGACCATTATTACTTGGCAGTCTGTTGATCTAAATCACTCTGTCCATCATTTTATTTAGCCACCCATTGCTCTACCCTTCAGATCACCCTTGCTCTTATCTCTATATAAGCATAAAGCAATGTGTGGGAGGATATGTGCTAAATATTCTGGTCTTGGGACTTGAGATATTTTTCTTTCTCCTTTTTAATTTTTTGTTTTTCTTGAAATTTTGACAGAACATGGTCATTTGCACAGGGAGTGGTAATATTTTTCCCTTAAAATTTCAAAATAAAAAGGCAGACAAGTAATGGAATGCAATATTGGAATAGGAACATCAGCTAAAAATGTAAACTATTTTATGATATAAAGATAGATCATTTAACACAAACAATTTAAATTCACATTTATTGTTCAACACTTGTTTCCAGTAATAGTGCACTGATGATTACCTGGCAAGGATGTCTGTGTACATTGTAACATTCTTGATCTACTTTCCTGACTGATATTGTGATGTTATTTTATTATCAATCTTTCAGAACTAATTATGTTAGTGCTTGGACTGTCTAATGGTAAACCATGTACTTCATATTTGTTTGGTGTATTGAATGGTCTAATAGTTTTTCTCAAATCTGTAATGTCAGTTAGAACATGATTGGAAATACACTTCAACATAACTAATTCTTGGAATTGGTTTACTGATATTTTTACTGACAGAGAATGAAGGGGAAAGCCTGAGTTGGTTGCTTTGGGTTCTGTCCACACCGTGGGCTATCACCAAGCACAACTGGTTCTAGGTGACACTTGTTTGGACCTTTGTATTTCACTGGATTCTTGCTTCCAGCCTCCCCATCATGCCTACATTGCCTGGTTTGGAGACTTGTGCTCCTCTCCCAGGTCTAGCTCTGCCTTCTGTCTTTGGACATAGACGCAGCTTCTCCTTGGTACTCAAAGGCTGGGTAAAGGTTTTACACTCTTTTCTAGTTCCAATCCATCTAATGTGTAGTTCTAAGTTCTACTTAAAACCAGGATGCAGGGCCCCATATGAGATGTGTAGGGAATTTAAAATTCCTCTGAGATGCTCAGTTCACAAAATTTCTCTAGGTCTCACTGTCATCCTTCTCATTCTTTATCTCCTCAGTTCCTCGTAGTAGATTCCACTATTTGTACTTGTCCCTTCACTGTTTTGATTTAGTAACTCAGAGTTGGTTTGCTTTGTTTGTATCCAGTGTAATTTATTGAACAAACACATACACAGGCACAATTGACAAGAAAAATTCTTAATTCAGAGAGGGAAGTGTTTAAATCCATAATAATAAATGGAAACTTTTTCTTAAATGCAATATAATCCATGCAAAAAAAAAAAAAGTCTTTTTAAGGACCTGACAACAACTAGATTGACTCCTTAATAATAATAATAATAGTAATAATTTTATTATTATTTTACCTTTTCTTCAAACAGACAAATAATTTCCAGGATTGAGATCCCATGAGCTTTCTGCTGATCAACCCTATTGCAAACGTTCAAGATCAAGAGATATTTTTAAGGGGGGTTGTCATATCAGTTGTTAGGATAAAGGTGACTTTTGTCTCCCTCTATCCAAGCTTGTGGGAACAGTTTCACCAGCAATGTAACATCCTTATCTTGTGAAATCAAAACCACCCCACAGGCTTTTGGTGTTCCTACATTGGAGAGCCAGTGTCATCATTCGTTTCGTATTTAAAATGGGGCACTTGGATTAAACTCTCTGGGCCTTATTACTTCATCTTTAATGTGATGACTTCAAATCCATGTGACTGATACACAGAATAAATGAGACGTTCAATTTTAAGCAACTATAACAAATGTTCGTTCTAGTATATCTTTCGATGAAATCTTGGAGTGATGTAAGAAAGAGAATCAGAACTTATATTGAGCTTGAATTCGACTCTTAACTCTCTTATCTTGGCCAGGTTGCTGAAACTGTTCCTCTTTTATTACATGAGACTAACAACAGTAGCAACTATCTTAAATTATGTGTGATTTAAAGTGGAAACGAGATAAAATATTTAAAGCATTTAGCACAAACTGTTTGGCCCAGAGGGAACAATTAATAGAAACTAGTTATTGTTGTTTTCTTACTCAAAGATTGACTACAGGCTGGAAGAATAGATTTGTGGGGGTTGGTCTTAATGAAATGGTTCCTTGCGTTATTCTACCCAGTGATAACTGTACACATTTGTGTGTGCATGCATGTGTGTGTGTTTAAACCTTTTATTGTGAACTAATTTCAGATTTATAGAAGAATTCAAAGGTAGTGCAGAGTGTAATCCATTCAGCTTCCTCTAATGTTACCATTGTATGTCAACATAGTACATATAACGAAATTAAAAATTTGGCATTGGTACATTGCTATTAACTATAGACTTGACTTAGATTTCCCCAGTATTTTCACTAGTTTTCTTTTTCTGTTCAAAGATGCAATACAGTCCAGGATCCCACACTGAATTTAGTCACCATGTCTCCTTAGACTCTTTCAGCCTGTGACAGCTCCTTGGTCTTTCCATGTCTTTCGTTATCTTAACACTTACGAAGAATACTCGGCAGTGATTTGGTAGAATGTTTCTCAATTTGGACTTGTCTGAATTTTTAAATGTTTATGGATTTAATGGAGCTATGGATTTGGGAGAACAATGTCACATATGTTATGTGCTCTTGTCACATCAGGCAATTTGTGGTATCAGCATGAGTTACGTTAGCTTTGATTAAGCTCCACCTCCAGGGGGAGGAATATCAGAGAATATGTGGACATTTTCAAATCATTGCAATAATGAAGTATTTGGGAGGAGATACTTTGAGGCTAAGCAAATAGCCCATTTCTCTTTGAGGTTTCACCCGCTAATTTTAGCATTTATCAATGGATTTTGCCTGCCCCAAGTATTATGTTGGTGGGAATGCAGATTTTAACAGGAATTGCTGGACCTTTAATATTGGTGGTTATAACACAGTCAGCATCTCAGGAAGATCATAATATAGACTTTTTTATGAAAAGGGTCTTTCTAATGAGAATCTTTTGAATTATGTTAAACAAATAGCTAACTATCCTTTAAAAAATTCTCCATTTTAACCATTTTCATGTGAACAATTCCCAGGAGTGACCCTGCCTGCAGATCTCCTGAGTTCACATGAAGAGCTAATGGTTTGCTCATTAAGATTGACCGAATGCAAACAATTATTCTTTTTTTTTAGTGGGATCATGTTAGGAACTTCAGCTTTTATGTCCGTGACTATCACAACTACACACACACACACACACACTTCAGTATGTAAGTTCTCTGAAAGGAGACGTCTGTTCCAGTTAATATAGGAGGTTGCGTATTTCATATTTATACACATTAAAATTTTTATTATGAACTTATTTATAAAGTGTGGTTTGGCAATACTGAGTAGTACACATACTATTTCAAAAACAGACATTTCAGCAAAAATAGCCCTGACACGGTTTGATGTGCTGAGCCCTCGATCATGGGACTTGCCTTTATGAAGCTCGTTACTGCAAAGGAGAAGCTAAACTTGCATATAATTGTGTCTAAGAGTCTCCCCCTGAGTACCCCTTTGTTGCTCAGATGTGGCCCTCTCTCTCTCTGAGTGAGCCACCTCGACAGGTGAACTCACTGCCCTCCCCCCTACGTGGGACCTGACTCCCAGGGGTGTAAATCTCCATGGAAATGCAGAATATGACTCCCAGGGATGAATGTGGACCCGGCATCGTGGGACTGAGAGTATCTTCTTGACCAAAAGGGGGATGCAAAATGAGACGAAATAGTTTCAGTGGCTGAGAGATTTCAAATGGAGTCGAGAGGTCACTCTGGTGGACATTCTTATGCACTATATAGATAACACCTCTTAGGTTTTAATGTACTGGAATAGCTAGAAGTAAATACCTGAAACTACCAAACTCCAACCCAGCAGTCTGGACTCCTGAAGACAATTATATAATAATGTAGATTACAAGGGGTGACAGTGTGATTGTGAAGACCTTGTGGATCGCACCCCATTTATCTAGTGTATGGATGAGTAGAAAAATGGGGATAAAAACTAAAGGACGAATGGGGGGGATGGGGATGGTTTGGGTGTTCTTTTTTCACTTTTATTTTTTATTCTTGTTCTGGTTCTTTCTGATGTAAGGAAAATGTTCAGAGATAGATTGTGGTGATGAATGCATAACTATGTGATCATACTGTGGACAGTGGATTGTATACCATGGATGATTGTATGGTGTGCGAATGTATTTCAATAAAACTGAATTAAAAAAAAAATAGCCCTGACATTTTTCATTGTCAAGAAGTCTAAGATGGCACAATCACACAAGTTGTGATTTATTATGCTGTTTATTTATCAGCATTATTTATTTCTAATTCATGTCTTCAAATGATAATGATAACAGGGACATATTTTCTCTCCATTCAATGACATTTGTCCAGGTCCCCGATGACATTGCACTAGGTGTCATAATTCAAATGAATATCTCATAATTGAATATTCTGAACAGGAAAATCTGTTACAATTCTAGCTGCAGTTAGCAGGATTCATCAGCACTGAATGAAACTCAAGAAGCTGAGACATTTAAAAACATTATGATTCTTAGGATTCTTTAAATTAGATTACCTTGTAATTGTAAAAATATGAAGATATTGTAGGAGAGTGGCAAAAAACCACAATCACTTTCCCTTTCCTTTCCCCTGGTAAATAATTAACCCAAGGTGAACTTTACCCCAAGGATGTAGTACCAATCAAAAAGGCAGTCAGTTCAGTGCTGTGGTGGTCAATTTTCTGCCTTTTTTTCCTGCCGGGTGGAATCAGTTATGCAGCTCTCATTTTAGCATATAATCATTCTGCTTGAAATCAATATAGTCTGACCATATTAATGAGGTGAGCTATTGATAGATATGCAATGGACCCAAAATGGCTGTCACTTCTCATTGCAGCCCTGAATTCCAGCATCATATAAGTGCTATTATTTCCCAGCTATTGATTTAGTCTTAGATCACTCTGGTTTTGGCAGAATCACTGCATATTATTTTGATTTTGAGTATTCCTAGATATTCAATATTACTGAGAACATAAAACTTAGATGTTTATTTTTAAGAGCCACATTGGATTTGGACAAAGTAGAAGATTCCAAAATGTTCCCTTTCCTAAATATGGTGTAAATTTGTTGGTTTTTGGTATAATATCTGCAGTTGACTGTGGCCTGGGACACTGGATAATCATCCCAAGGAGGACATTTTGTGAATACATAATACATTCCAGTCGCCCCACTCAGGGCTCAACTGGATCACCAAACCACCCCATAAGCTTCACATTTCTAGAAGGCTTAACATATGGAGAAACTTGCCCTGCATCAGACAGCTGGCATTTGGTGGAGTTGGATTTGAAGTCTGGTCTGATTCCAAAGCACTTCACTCTACCGCAGCTGCTTTCCACTGAACCTCTTGATTATCTGATTACATTTTTACATCTCCCACTAAAGTTCTATTGATAATTATCATTATCATAACTACTCTTTGAGTATATACGATATTTCAGTGCTCTGCAGAAAAGGCTTTGCTTATGGTTTCTGTTTTAACAAACAGTCCAGGCTTTACATTTGCCAGCTATTTTAATCTTCTGCAAATTCCAGAGGGAAACTTTCACTAAAAAAAACAAGGTTGTGTTTTAGGCAGTTACATTTTTTCTTTAACCTGTGACAACCCTGCCCCAACAATCATATAAAGCAAATATACCTCTCTCCATATAACAGAAAGGCCAACTGAGACTCAAAAAGCTGAAATAATTGCTTGAGGTTCACATACCTAGTAAATGCTAAACCTGAACTTTGAGCTCTGTATTGTTAACCTGTGCTCTGTATCCTTAATCGTTTGATGATAATGGCTAGCTTCTGTATTATTTTCCTATTGCCACTGTGACAAACAACCACAAACCTAGTGGTCTAAAACAAGATGAGCCAAATTTATTATTGTACAGTTTGGGATGTCTGAAGTCTAAAATGGGATGGCAGACTGCGTTCCTCCTGGAATCTTTACGGGAGTTTCCATTTCTTTGCCTTTTCCAGTTTCTTGAGGCCTCCCCGCATTCCTGGGTTCATGGTCCCACGTGGCTCTGCCTCACCTTGACTTCTGCTTCACTTGTCACACCTCTCTGACTCTGACCCTCCTGCCTCTCTCTTTCCTTTCTACGGACCCTTGTGGTTGCATTGGAACACCCAGAAAATCCAGGAAAATCTCCCCATCTCAAGGCCTGTGTCTTAGCAACCTTACTTCTATCTGCAGCCTTAAATTCTCCTTTCCATGAAACATATCCTGATATTCACAAATTCTGGAGATTTAGATGGGGGCATCTTTGGAGAGGATGCACTGTTCTGCCCAGCGGTCTCTCTGCTGGTTTGGATGTATTATGTCCCCCAAAACACCATTATCTTTGATGCAGTCTTGTGGGGCAGGAAACCTATTGGTGTTGATTGGGTTGGAGACTTTTGATTGGATGTTTCCATGGAGATGTGATCACTCAACTGTGGGTGAGATCTTCCATTGGATAATTTCCATAGAGGTGTGGCCCTGCCAATTCAGCATGGGCCTTGATTAGTCTACTGGAGCACTATAAAGCTCAGAAAGAAGGAGCCAAGAGGGCCACTCTGAAGAACACCCAGGAGCTGAGAGAGGAGCTGCAGATGAGAGACAGTTTGAAGACTGCCATTGAAAGCAGACTCTTGCTCTGGAGAAGCTAAGAGAGGAAAGACACCCCAAGAGCAACTGACAGTGACATTTTGAAGAGGAGCTGTGACCTAGAGAGGAATTTCCTGGGAGAAGGCCATTTTGAAACCAGAACTTGGAGCAGACTCCAGCCACATGCCTTCCCAGCTAACAGCTGTTTTCTGGATGCCATTGGACATCCTCCAGTGAAGGTATCTGACTGCTGATGCCTTACCTTGGACATTTTATGGCCTTGAGACTGTAACTGTGTAACCAAATAAGCCCCCTTTATAAAAGCCAGTCCATTTCTGGTGTTTGGCATTCCGGCAGCATTAGCAAACAAGAACACCGAGTTACACTGAGATGGGCTTGATTTCATGATTCCATCACAGATGAATGGAGCCAGACTGCCTGGTTTGGGATCTCAGAATTCTTGGTTAATCCAAGGGCTCTGTGTCCCTGAGCAACTTAGTAAACAGCTCTGGGCCTCAGTTCCCTCATCTGGAAATCAGAAGTAATGATGGTATATTCCCCTTGGATGATGGGGAATATGATGATTTAATATTTGGAAAAATTTAGGACATTGCCACGTATCTAGTAAACACCATCTAATTCTAAGTTTTTTAAGAAAATAAGAACAATCCCTGTTCTGATGAGATAAAAGTTAAAGGTATCAACTTACATAAATCACATAAATGTTTGATTGCATTGATCTAAGAGAGACAAACATAATTATAATTTAGATAACAATTAAACTATGTATTGTTTTCAATTCCCAGCTTAAATCAAACAGTAAAAATGCCATTCCTACCTGCAGAAGGAACGATTACTATTTTCGCTTGGCCAAGGTGGGGCACAGGGGCACAGAAATGTGAAATAAAATTGGGAAAGGTATACAGGTTGTCAGGAAGACCTGGTGGAGTGGGAGGGCTAACAAGGTTTTCTGCCTAAAGCAAGGATTCTGTCCTAGAAAACCGGCAGCCTCCCCAGAGAGCAGAAAGCAGCTGCAGGGGATGATTCATTTGCCTTCCTTGCCCTGAATAAGAAGCACAGAAAGTTTGCCTGCTCTCAGAAGGCCAGCACACTTCTGCCTGTGCACGAGAGGGGCAGGTCGCTGGTGGAGGTGGTGGTGGGGGTAAAATTCACATTGGAGCTTCCATGTCATTTTGCTCACTGGCTGAAAACTCACACACACACACACAACACAATCATGCACACGCACACATGCACACAGTGACTTTTTTGGGAGGTGGAACGAAGAAACAGGAAAACGGAAACTTGGTGCCTAAGTCAGAATTGCTGAGGAGACTGTGCACTTCTCCAAATTGCCAGAAGCTGAATTAGGAAGCCAGACTCACCTCCAGGAACAGGACCCACCGACGCCTCTGTGAAACCTGTAGTGCACCTGGACCCCGTGCCAGGCTCATTTCTGCTCTTTGGACGTTCTGAATACTCGCTCAATCTCTGGCTCTGTTGTGCATCAGAATTACTCGGTAGATTTAAAATCATACTGTTGTCTGTTTCCTGTCCCAAACCTACTTCCTGGACATCTGTTGAAAACTGTAGCAATAGAAAAGATTGTTAAATTTGATTTTTTTAATAGAAATACATAGTTGATGGGAAGGAAAGTGCATTGGTGTCAGATTAAATCTGGATGGTGAACTTGACTCACTTTCTAATGGGGTGACCATGAGCATGTTCTTTAAAGTCTTTGAGCTTGAGTTTGTTGTGTCTATAGGGGAAAACAATACCCAATGTGCAAATTTATTATAGGTTTAGAAATCATATATAGAGAGGCTTAAAATGGTTCCAGGGTATAAACACACAAAATACGTTTTCTACTCTTAGAATAGTGGGAAAGAAATTCTTGAGTTGAAGATAGTCACTTACCAATCTTCAGCAATGATAACTAGCACATAAAGAATACATATATGTATATTGTGATACATATATGTGTGTGTGCATATAATTTTGTATCATATGTGCGGTCGCGGTTACTGCTTCTAGGGGGAGTGGCGGCCGGTAGCGGAGCCCTCAGCTCTCGGGGCTGCTTAAAGGGTACCGGCGGCGGGGGCTCTTTCCCGGAGGCGAGGGCGAGGCGGAGGACTTGGCCAGGTCCTCGGCGGGAGGCGTGCAAGGTGTGGAGGGCGGCGATAAGGACAAGACACTCTTCATCCAGTAGGAGTATGCGCCAAAGAGATTTATTCAGGGGTGATTACAGGTTATATAGGCTGGTAAGAAGGGTAGGGCTGGAAAGGAGGTGAAGTAGCCTTAAATGGCAATACTGAAGGAAGAGGGGCTAGGATTGGTTCTGAGAGGACGCAGGAGCCGTTGCAGCGGGCGGGGGTTGTTCTGGCCACGGTGCATGCGCGCTGGCGGTGGCAGGAGTTGCCTTGGCACAGGGGAGTGTGCGGGTAAGATAAGGAGGTGGGGAAAGGGCGGTTGGGAGAAAGGCGGTTTCCTCCGGCAAGCCTCCCCTGCCCATGACATTTTGGGTGAGGAAAAGGGAGCTGCCTTGACCTCGCTCCCCAGGCTCGGGGGGGCTGCAGAGGGCACTAACGCCCGTACCCACTACCCTCCCCAGGGGGTGATATCAGGTCCCCTGGCCCAGGCCTGGTAAGTCGAGGTACAAGCTCAGTCACCCGCAATTCCCCTTTCTTTTCTAATTAGAGGAAGAGGCTTTACCGGAGAGGTCCGCTAAGGGTGAGGGAAGGGGGAGGTCAGGGAAGGGAAAAAGGGGTTGACGGTGGCTCAGCGAGGCTGGAGCTCAGTGTTGGTGTGGTGCCCGGGCGCTTGACAATGGCTTCGCTGCAGCGGGCTGGGTGAAGGTGAGGGGTTTAAAGTTCAGGGGTTCAGAGAAGCTGGAACTTGAGGTAAGAGCGATGTTCAGGTGATTGAGAAGGGCCTCGCGGTTGGCGAGTCGACCGGTGGCGTTGAGGTCGCGGAGGGTTGGCTGTCATCTTGGAGTGGGGGGCGTCAGAGGTGGCGAGTCGCTGATACTGGATTTGCACGAACGAGGAAAAAATGGCATCCGTTTGTTTTCTTACAAGCTGGACAATTTTGCGGATGAGGCAGGGTCCTAAGATGAGAGCTAGAATAATTATTAATAGGGGGCTAAGAAAAGGAAGGATGTATGGGAGGATGGGAGTGAAAAAACTGGACCAATAACTGGTGGCTTCACGATCTCTTTTACGCTTTTCCAGTCCTTCTCGGACCCTTTTCAGGCTGTCCTCGACGAGACCTGTGGAATTGGCATATACACAGCATTCTTCTCCTAGGGCGGTGCAGAGGCCTCCTTCTTTGAGGAGGAGAAGGTCAAGACCTCGGCGGTTTTGGAGCACTACCTCAGAGAGGGAATTGACAGAATTTTTTAGATGGTAAATAGCGTTTTGTAAGTGACGAATGTCCTCGTCAACAGCCGCCCTGAGGTGAGTTAGGGCGGAGCCTTGACTGGCTAGTGCAGCGATTCCGGTGCTAGTGCCGGCAAGACCTAGGAGGGAGGCAATTGTGAGGGCGGTGATGGGCTCTCGCTTTTGCAGTGGGGCAGGAGCTGCAGTTCTTTCCAGACGGAGGAAGAAGTCTTCTTCGCTGTGGTATAAGACCCTAGGGATAAGGACAATTAGGAGGCAAGTTTCTTTATATTCACTGATGATATTCGTGCTGAGACAGGGGGTAAGTCCTGTAGAGGAGCAGAGCCATTGGGAGGAGTTATGAGGAATGAGAAATTTTGCCGAGCTACTGGGAGATGAGTAGCTGGCACAGGCAGTGAGGTTGGGAGAGTTAATGGAGCGAGGGCGGACGCACTTTCCCGTATAGGAGACTGAATGAAAGGTCAGGGGGACGGCAGAGGTATTCCAATTGCATTCCAAGGGGCTGTTTTCTGTGCTTTCTGAAAAGGAGAGGTTGGAGGCAACGGGCTCGTACAGTGAGGAAGAGGTGGAGAGGCAGAGCCAGCAGGATGAGGTAAAATTGGGGTTGGAGGAGTTTACTGAGGCAAAGGCGGCTTGGATGAGGCTGAGGAGGGGAGAGGAATAACGAGAAGGGGGCAGAGGAAGCTGGGGTGGTGGGGTTGGCGATGCATTGTTTGTAGCTGAGGTGCGGCTGGTTGGAGCTGAGGTGAGGCTGGAGAGCTGTGGAAAAAGGGGGTTAATGACTTTATTGGGACCTATGCCAGAGGGTGTTTTTAAAGCAGTATTTTGGTATGGTTGGCTTACAGCCTTCTTTTTTATTAGAATAAGTGATTTTCGGTCGGTTCCTTTCTCGTAGATTCTGAAGCCCCAAGTTTGACCGAGTAACCAGGAGGGATCAGTGGGGATCTGCACTGTAAGATTAAGATGTGTGCAGGATCCCTTACTTTCTTGGCCGAGCCAGTTAACAGTAGGGAGTTTGCACCCTGTAGGGGCCCACTTTAGGGTAAGGTAATGATCAGGAACAGGAGGCTTCCAATTATTGGCTAATGTCTCATACCCCCAGTATGCACAGTAGTACTCGTTGGGGGAATTGTAGTGCGATTTTTCAGGATTTGAGGATGGGCACATGTAATATTGGCCCTGGGGATCACTTACCTTTTGAGCGCAGGTTTCTTCGACTCTGGAGACAAAGGTGGCGAAAGGCTTACTCGGTTCCTGGAAGAGCTTGGTAAATTTATTAGGCCGACAGGCAGAGCAGTTGGCAAACGCGCGCAAGGCGATGCCTCTGAGGATAGTCCAGAAGGTGGCAGGGACATTAATATAAGCAGACGCATTTAGAAACGCTCCCGTGCCTAAATAGGCTTCGGGGGGATGATAGACTCCAAGGGCTGCGTCTTGCTCACTTTGCTTAGCTGCTTCTGCCTGGAAGTGAGCATGCCAGTCAACAAACTGACCGGGGTTAAGAATGGAACGGGCAAGCGAGGCCCAGTCTTGGGGGATGCAAAAGTCCATGCCGAGATCCTGCAGTATTTGGGAAGCGTATGGGCTACCTAACCCGTCCTCCTTGACGGCCCTGCGAAGCTGCTTGATAGTATCTGAGTCAATGGGATACCAGTCATACGGTTTCTGTGGGGTGGGGGCAAGGTTAAGAGGAAAGCAGCGAAAAGCACGAGAGAAAGGAGGACGCGCTTGCAGAGGACTTGGCGCGGGAGTGGGGGTAGGGGGAGCGTTGCCCCAAGGGTTGCCTTGAGGTGTAGAAGGCAGCCAGGGGTTGTTAGTCAGCAGGGTGGAAGGAGCGGCAGCAGCTGCCGGTAGCGGCTCCGAGGGGGAGCTCGCCGAAGGGGGAGGAGGGAGTGGGAGGCCCCAAGCGTCGCAAGATGGCGGCGCGGTGGGCGTGGCTAAGACGCAAGATGGTGGATCAGCCCCGCCCTGTGAAAGGGCGGGGTTCAAGGCACAAGATGGCGGACTAACTCCGCCCTGTGAAAGGGCGGGGTAAAGCGTATGCGGTTTCCGGCTCAGCTTAGGGCTGATGTCATCGCTTGGATTTAACGGGGCCTCGATCAGGGGGGAGGGAGCCCTGAAGGCAGGAGCGGATGGTTATCAAGGTGGGGAGCAAGCCGGGAGGGAAGCGCTTGCTCTCATGTTCCATGGCGTTAGTGACTCGATCAATAAGATGATCATAAGTAACAGGGTCCCAGAGATGGCAAGTGGTGAGCCATGGGTTAAAGGGCAGCAGGAGGTCCCAGTATACTTGCAGCTGCCGAACAGACACTTTGTAGCGATGAGTGTCTAGGAGACCCGCTAGAGCACGAACTTGAGGTGCTTGGCACGTAGACAGACGATTACCCATAGCTGAGGGGGGAGGAGGGGGGGGTTGTTTACCGAGCAGAGAGAATGAGATAAACTGTGGCCTTGAGGCCGAAGGAGACGGCGAGAGCGGAAAGCAGTGCCCTTTGGCAACGGGAGCAGTCGGGGGGGGGGCGGTTGCAAAGAGACACATGGCGCCAAATGAGGAAATAAAGATACAAAGAACTACAGCAAAGTAATGGAGGGGAAGAGGGAGAGCGTTAGGAGGAACGGGGGTCATAGAAGTGCGCATACAAGAGGACGAAGAGAGCTCTCTTTGGCGCACACTCCCACCGGACGAAGAGAGCGTGGGGGAAGGGAGGAGCGGCTTCGGAGCAGTGAACCTCCCACGGCTCCGGAAGCGGCGAAGGAGAGGCGGCCCTTACCTTGCAGGCGAGGAAACGGGAAGCTGGAGAGGCGTCCGGGCGAGCGGGCGACCTGCCGAACTGTTGTGTGGAGACGTTTTCCTCACACGGGGCACCAGTTGCGGTCGCGGTTACTGCTTCTGGGGGGAGTGGCGGCCGGTAGCGGAGCCCTTATCTCTCGGGGCTGCTTAAAGGGTACCGGCGGCGGGGGCTCTTTCCCGGAGGCGAGGGCGAGGCGGAGGACTTGGCCAGGTCCTCGGCGGGAGGCGTGCAAGGTGTGGAGGGCGGCGATAAGGACAAGACACTCTCCATCCAGTAGGAGCATGCGCCAAAGAGAGAGTTATTCAGGGGTGATTACAGGTTATATAGGCTGGTAAGAAGGGTAGGGCTGGAAAGGAGGTGAAGTAGCCTTAAATGGCAATACTGAAGGAAGAGGGGCTAGGATTGGTTCTGAGAGGATGCAGGAGCCGTTGCAGCGGGCGGGGGTTGTTCTGGCCACGGTGCATGCGCGCTGGCGGTGGCAGGAGTTGCCTTGGCACAGGGGAGTGTGCGGGTAAGATAAGGAGGTGGGGAAAGGGCGGTTGGGAGAAAGGCGGTTTCCTCCGGCAAGCCTCCCCTGCCCGTGACATTTTGGGTGAGGAAAAGGGAGCTGCCTTGACCTCGCTCCCCAGGCTCGGGGGGGCTGCAGAGGGCACTAACGCCCGTACCCACTACCCTCCCCAGGGGGTGATATCAGGTCCCCTGGCCCAGGCCTGGTAAGTCGAGGTACAAGCTCAGTCACCCGCACATATGCATTGTGTATATGTTACCAGTCAAATAAATGTGATACAAGTTCTAATAGGTTCTGGATATTCTTTTAAATAATGTGCAGCAACATAGTCCTGAAGACCCTGATTCCATAAGAGTCCACATAGAGATTCTAGGGGGTCTGGAATCCATTAAAATGGGGGGCAAAATTTTGTATGGATATGCATTTTTTCTGAGAGGGTGTCTATAGCACTTATCACATTCTCAATGATATTGTGATATGCCTACCCACATGCTAAGAGCACTGGCCTAGACCCTTTTAGATATGGGTGTGGAAGGAGATTCAAAGACCAACCAATCTGAAGTCAAAACTTATCTTAGAATAAAGTTCCTAAATCACAGAATATTAGCGTTAAAAGGAACCTCTGAGATGGTCCAATGTGCTTGATGTTCAGGGAGGGACTTGGAGTCCAAAGAAGTGACATGACTGACCCAGTGATAAAACTGGTAAGGAGCATCACCGTGACAGAGATCCAGGATGCCAGAATTCTGCTCCCAAAGCTTTCTCCCTATACCTTCTTATTTGTGACAAGCTCCAAGTGAGACCCATATACCTATGAAAAATTACTGTTGTCTTAGGAAAAAAATGTGAATACCTTCTTAAAACACTGCTTATACCAGGAGCACATATAACACCAGAAGGAAAGATAGAAGATAAAGACTGGAACTGTATAACTTAGTGAAATCCAGAGCGGTCAGTGATGGTGATTAAATGTACAAATATAAAAATAATTTTACTTGTGGGAGAACAAATGACTATCACCTTTGCAAGGTGTTAAGAATGGGATGGTATTGGGGAAAAATATAATCAAGGAAAACTAGAGTATATGGCTAACACTAACATTGTAATATGCTTCCATTAATTGTTTCAAAGGCAATATACCAAAGCTAAATGTCTATAAGAGGGACATATAAGGCAGGGTACGGGATTCTTCGTGATGGTGTTGTTGTCTGACCTTTTTATTTTATTTTATTTTTATTTTTTCTTTTATCCTTTTTGTTCTCATTTTATTTATTTATTTATTTTTGGAGTAATGAATGTGTTGAAGGGCTGATTGTGGTGATGAATGCTCTACTATATGATGATATTGTGAACAATTTATTGTATACTGTGGATGATTCTATGGTATGTGAATATATCTCTATAAAATTGCAGGGGAAAAATAAACAGAGGGATACAGGTGCTGGAGAAGATGTGGAGAGAGGGACGTACCTGTTTACTGTTGGTGAGGAAATGGAATGGTGCAGCCCATCTGGAGGACAGTCATGGAGGTTCCACAAGAAGCTAAGTATGGGGTTGCCATAAGATCCTGCAACCTCATTATTGGGTATATACTGGAAAGAACTGAAAGCACGGATGGGAACAGACAGATGTTTGCACACACACTGGTGTTTATGGCGGCAGTACTCATGATTTGCAAAGGATGGTGGTAGCCTAAAATGAACATCTACTGATGACTAGAAATGTGGTGTATACATACAATAGAATATTGAGTGGCTGCAGGAAGGAATGAAGTTGTGAGGCATGAAACTAGGTAAATGGATTTTGAAGACAACATTTTGAGTGAAATAAGCAAGAAACAAAAAGACAAACATTATAATGCCTCACTAATATGGACTAACTATAATGTGCAAACTCTGAGAATTGCATGTTATAGCATAGGTTATCAGGGGAAGGTTTATTATAAAGGTCTCTAGATTGTAAGCTCTTACAGCAGTCATACTGATTTCTGAGTTGTAATGGTTATCTCTAAATTCTGAGATGCTGAGCTTTGTGTATAATCTCTTTGGTTGCTTCCTGGAACTTTGAATTTCTGTGTGACATCTGAGACTCAGAGCCAGAGTTTGGCAGCTATGAATGTCAGTATTATCCAAAACAGCAACTGTTTAAAAAAAAGCTGAAAAATAGTTCAGAATTCAATTAGAGATATGAATGAAGCAGATCTGGTTAGGACTAAGGCAAGTCATACTGAAGGGTAAAGAACAATATTAACTGTGTTTTAAAACTTCAAATTCTGTGTGAGACCAAAGGAACATATGTTTATTTAGTGCAAAATCTATATTTTCTGTAGCACAGCAGATAATTTATCTTGTACAATCAGTTTATTCAAACACCATAATTACATGGAACTAATAATAGGGAGTGAGATCTGGTTGGTTTGTACAGGTTAGTGTGAAACTCTGATACATCCCAGAGTAATTTGTGCAGAGAGTAAAAATGTGTTTGCAAAGCCCCTCTGAGGGACTGGGGGAAAATGCGGAAATATTAAACTTCCCCACCTGGGGAAATACTGATATTCTCACAAGCACTGGGGACTCCCAATTTAGAAGGCTGAGCCCTTGATCTTGGGGTTTGCCCTTAGGAAGCTTGTTACTGCAAAGGAGAGGCTAAGCCTACTTATAATTGTGCCTAAGAGTCACCCTCAGAGAACCTCTTTTGTCGCTCAGATGTGGCCTCTCTTTCTCTCTAAGCCCACTCAACAGGTGAACACATTGCTCTCCCTGCTATGTGGGACATGACTCCCAGGGGTGTAAATGTCCCTGGCAACATGGGACATGACTCCCAGGAATGAACCTGGACCCAGCATCATGGGATTGAGAAGTCTTCTTGACCAATAGAGGGAATAGAAATGAAACAAAATAATGTTTCAGTGGCTGAGAGATTTCAAATATAGTTGAGAGGTCATTCTGGAGGGCATTCTTACGTGTTAATGTGGATATCCCTTTTTAGTTTTTAGTGTATTGGAATAGCTAGAAGGAAGGACCTGAAACTGTCAAACTGCAATCCAGTAAGTGGCCTTGATTCTTGAAGACAATTGTTATAACTATATAGCTTATACAGTGTGACTGTGTGATTGTGAAAACCTTGTGGCTCACACTCCCTTCATCCAGTGTATGGGAACAAAAATTAAATGAATTAAATGAATTAAAAGAATTAAATGAATAATGGGGGGATGGGATGTTTTGGGTGTTCTTCTTTACTTGCATTTTTATTTGTTTTATATTTATTTTTTTTTTGGAGAATGAAAATGTTCAAAAATTGATTTTCGTGATGAACACACAACTATATGATGGTACTGTGAACAGCTGATTGTACACTGTGGATGAATGTAGGGTATGTGCATATATCTCAATAAAACTGAGTTTTAAAAAAAAAATTTTTAAAAACTGCCCATAAAGGCAGCTACTATATAATGCAGCAAGTATAAGGAAGATTGTGAATGTCTAGCAGATTAACACTTGACAATTCAAAGTGCCAACTAGTGCTAATTTCATTTACTCTAGTACTGTAAATGATGTAGATATTTGGCAGGCTATGACTTAATACCATCTGGCCTGAGAAATTTCTGATTCATTCACACAACTAGACTTATAAAGTTTAATGTTGCTTTTGGATAGAATATGCACTTGACTGCTGTTCTGAAGGACAGTAATTGGAGGCTTTTCAAACTGAATCATCACACTTTTGTATGGAGTAACTAGGTTTTTTTCTCTGGGAATATATGAGAATATTGTAATCTTTAATGAACATTACTATTTGCAACAGTCATAAATTATGCAAATATCAATCTGTTGTCTTTTCCTTTTCTATATCATGTTTTCATTCAGCATTCCACCTGAGGCTAAACTTTGGGAACAAAGTAATGAGAGAATCTTTCTCTTCACATCAGAGATGCTTTTTATAGGCTATGATTTTTGATGGGGACTAACTTTAAATAAGGGCATGGCTTTGAAAGCCAGGCTTTTTGGACAGAAAGGAAGTTTGCAACAATGAAGATCCCCCCTTGAGCGGCAGGTCTCAAGGTTTAGATTACAGAGTGACACTATAGGTCTCATTTGTCTTGAAAATTAAGAATGAAAAGTACAGGAAGTAGAAAGTTACTCGTTTCAGCCTTGGTAAGGGCTGAAACTAAAGGACCCTTCCGTGAGATCACACAAGCTCTCACCTTTCCTCGTATGGACTCTGATGTCGTATTGGAGCAGGAGGCACGGGACGCACAGAAAGCCTGGGCATTTATGCAAAATAAATGAGACACTTCAAGAGGATTAGATATGCATTTAAATACTTAAAATTATTGGACTGGAATGAGATTACTGGATAAATATAAATCATATAAATAGACATAGACAGTTGTAGCTACATAGTAGATAGATTTGTCCCTTATCCCAGGAAGATATAAAGCTTATGAAGATGACTACATTTTAGAATGCAAGAAAACTAATCATTGTTTGTGTACAACTAAGGGTGGAGCAAGTAAAGTATCTATCTTTTATTAAGACCCTCTTGGGAAGGATGTTGGGTTCCAGGCATCATGTATATGCTGTCTCATTTGATCTCTACAAGAATTAAAAAACGTAATATCCAGGAGCAATTATGTGGCATGTGCCTCAGATAAAGAAGTAGCATTTGTTGTTAGTGGTCTTCCCAAATGAGATATCACTAGTTATTGATTTTGGCCTCATTGTCTGGGCAAACAGATAGTGTCCTTATTATTCAGAAGAGCAGATGTCATTCTTTTCACGTGCAGATGTCATTCTTTTCGTGTTTTCTGTGCCCACAACCAAAAAAATGCTTCTATCTTCAATCTTTCCCAGAGAATGCTGCTCTTCATAAAGAGGAATTAAAAAAAAAAATTACTACTTCAGATAATATATTTCTTTTAGCAGTTTTTCTGGATGAGCTGTTCAAAAATAATTTGAAATGATAGTGGGAATTTCAGGTATTATGTCAGCATAGGGAGAAATGTTTACACAAGGACATTCTTGAACACTTCAAATCATTCCAACTCAATCTTGCCTGCCTATTTGTATTTTAACATTGGCCTCATTTGTGTTACACAGGATTGGGAAGCATTTCATAATCTGATGGATAAGACAACTTTATCACTAGGAAATATGTTAGAAAAAAGCTCTACAAGTGTTCATTGCCAAACAGCCATTCATGGGTCATTACATGTGTGCACAGTTATTTTTAGAACAGACCATTTCTCTTAGGTCCCTTGCCATTTAATCCACCGTGCAACAATCTTTAAGCTTTTCAATTGGTCCAGTTGGCTGGAGCAAACATGAGTTACAGATAATGCTAGTATCCATTAAAGTCTATTCAGGAATCCCCCAGGAAGACACCTCTCTAATTAAAAACAGAAGATAGCACCTTAAATTAAGTTCTAAATTTTGATTTTTGTTTAAAGAAGAAAAAGAATATATAAGAGAAATCTGTGAAATATAAATGTACAAATATGTGAAGATGCGGATGTTTTGATCACCTTCCACTCGCTTGTTGGTGAGAGAGAGAGCCCCTCCCTGGGGTCAGCGGGGTGTCTGAACACACAACGCCCAAGAGTGGACACATGAAATCGGCAGTCGTCTATTATCGACATAAACTCAGAGCCTCGGGCAAAGGACGCCCCACGCCAGGCCTGGCGAAGGGAGCTGCACGTGGGTGGAGAGCGAGCCAGCAGGGCCACGGGAGGCAGGTCACATGGTGACAAGACGGTGGGGTGCCCCTGGGTCCTGCGGGAGGGCGTAGTTGGCTTGTTTGACAAATCCCACAGGCTGGCAGAGAACTGGAGCCCATTTCCCGTGAATAAGCAGGCACCGTGCCTGGCTCCTGTGACAGGAAGTGTTGTTTGGCTCATCCCCGGGAGCAGATTGGGGAGGGGTCCTCGCGGTTAGGCCATTCGAGGCCCTTCCGGTTCTCCCCGGAAGTCAAGGCACACACAATTTTGGGGCTCACACCACAGCATAGTATAGTACAGGCAGACACATACATAGGCTGTGTCACTTTACCTCCTGCTGTTGCTTGTATGCTCCTTCCTCTGCCTGTGGTCACCAAAACTCATGCCAAATTTCATTCAACTCTGTCGGTACATTTTGTTGCATCTTAATAATTTATCTGTGCCTTCCTTAAACAAAGAGACCCTGAAGTATAAGGAAAAAAACTTATTGTTTAATTTAATTATTTGACATATTTTTGCAGTGAAATTTTGGCCTGAGAATATTTCAAGATGGTTATAACTAGATTATATGATTTTGCATGTAACGTTTTTTATTCTTAAAAAAATTTTTTGGAGGATATGTCCAAATGCTATTCACACACTCAGTCTGCAGTACACAACAAAGGTTTTCTAGCAAAACCTTCCAGCAGAGGACCTGTCTCCAAGGCCAGTGTAAGGTGAAGTCTAGGCATGTGGAGGCTCAAGAAAGAGGTAAGCTAAGTCCAGCCCCTTGGTTTCCTCTGGGAAGAATCAAGTCAGGACAGAGTGGACATTTAGCTTATCAAGGGTTAAAGCAGCACTTATTCACCCCAAATCTTTGTCAGCCTGTGCAGGGTTAAAGAACTACTTCAGAAATAATATAAAACCAGTCTGAATCTTGACACATGGGAGTGTTGAGACAGAGGAAGGGGGTGGAGTAAGTGCCCAGAAGGATTTTCTTAACTACAGCAGTGAGGAAGGCTGAAATGTTCCCTTCCTGCCCAGCCTACAGAAAGCTGTAAGAGGAAAACCTTATCATAATTACATTGAAGATGAAGTTTAAAAAAATAACAGAATCTCACCTTTTTCTCCAGTTCCAGCCCTGCGGTGAAGAGTTAGATCCTGGCAATGGTGTCTAAGTGAATATGCATAGTCACTGTCCTGATTAACGGCCATCCCATTTAATTTATCCTACAGCATGGAGGGAAAACCTGATTAAAAAGACTGCCCTGAAGGCCGCTAGGTTAGACCAGGAAAGACAATTTCAAAAGTACAAGTCTAGGTAGAAATTTGTGGAAACTTCTAGGTTCCCATAATTGAAATATGGAAATGGATTGTATAGAGGACCGAGGGATATTATCAGACTCTTTGGTGCAGCTGCATTTCAATGAGAGTGTCCATAGAAGCTTCTGGAACAGAGATCCCCTTGCCAGCCTGACCTGCTAGCCTTCAGGTAACTGAAGGCCTGTGGGCCATGATCCACAGAAAGGCCAAGTACTCCAAAGTCTCTGCTCACCTGAGCCTTTCAGAACCGTCTCCTTTAGGATCAGTTTTACTGTGAGAGGCTCTCAGATGGCTGAGGAGACGCAAGGCTCTTGATGCTTACTTGGTACCCCTTGCCAGGGCTTCTTCAGAAACCCAAGAATATATGTGGCCTTTGGGATGTTATTTAACTAACTAACTAATGCTAGCTGACTAACAAAGACCATTGAGCACCAGGTAGAGTATAAAGTTGGAAAAAGGAATTGAAATCAAGGCAGGTATTAGACTAGGAATTGGCAGAGGGTGGAGCCAGGGATGATGCAGTAGCTTTGGGGTAGAGCTGGCACCGTCTACAGGTCGGGCAGAGCATGTGAGTATCAAGACGCTGGATGTTTATCTATCCGTTATTCTTTCAATAATGCTATCTTAATCCCTTACTATGGCAATGGGCTCATTGCTAAAGTTTTTAAAATATTATTTTCACTGAAAGTTTGACCTATGCATTTAAAAAAGACTCCATGCATTCTGAAAAAGCAATTATTTATTCTGAAATAAATAATTATGCTTTTTTTCTTTTCTGACTCAGGACCTTAGTTAGATTAAGTTAAACTTTATATTATGAAAATAAAAGCTGAAAGAAAAATATAAACACACGTGTGAGCAAGTAAAGGATCAAGAGGCTCACATATGAAAGACTTATTTTCCAGAATAGCAATGAATACATCTTTCAATGACTAAGTTTTTGCTTTTATAAAATGAAAATAATGACTTCCCTGCCCACTTCATGCAGGAGATGGGTTATGAGACTTAAAATGAGATGATTTATGTTAAAGTGTTTTGAAAATTATAAATGGTAATGTGCATAAACTATGGTATTTATTATTAAAACTGGCAAGATAGTGTTCTTTTAATCTTATTATCTAAGCTTCTGTTTCATCGACCATGGTTTCTGTCATTTTTCAGTCTAGCCCCTGAAACCACTTCTTAGTTGGATTGGAAAGAAAAATAAAGCAAAGATCAGAGAGAAAAGTAGGAAGCAGATAAAAGGGAGTAGAAAAAAGGGAAAGTAAGGAGGATTTAATATGACCTGTTCCACTGCATGTGGGAAATATGCAAGAAATAATTCCTTTAAAAATCCTTTATAAAGGTTACTAGAGTAAACCCTTTGAGGATGATGGTAAGAAACATAAATTACATTTTATTTTATGAGATTAGTGATACATATATTCAGAGTATATTCTTGTGTCAGAAATCCATTCTGTAACTTTTGGTTTTTCGAAGTGATTCTGCCATTCATTACTTGTAACTCCTGAGCTGGAAGCTCATGAAATACATTTAATCTTGTTTCCAAAGTATGGTGTGGGTTCCACCCTCTCTCCTGTCCCTAGTTCTTTCTTTGTTGCAGTGAGTTTTAAAAGTTCTTTTAAGTGCCTGGGGTCTAAATGCTACACGTCTTTTTTTTCCTGACTCTATTTCCTTTGGCATAGAAAAAAAGCATTGCAACAATATATGAATCATCCTCAGTATATCATCCCTCTCCATATTGTGAGAAATAGCAACTAATATAATTTTTGCAGTATTCACCTTTTTATTTCAGAGACTCTTTATTTACCAGAGGAAAGGTTGGTTCTGCATTTTACTTCTAGAGATAATTATATATTTTCTCAGTTGGGCTGCTAAAATCATTCATTCATTCATTCACTCATTTGTTTGTTCAGGAAATAGTCATTGAAATCTTCCCATGTGCTGAGCTGTGTTCTGGGTCCTGGGGACCAAGCCCTGAGCGTGAGAGACAGAGCGCCTGCTTTGATGGCACTCAGGTCCCTGGTGGGGAAGAAGATGGGAGATAAACAGAGAAGCAAGCACAGAGTCACACAGCTTCCTTTAGTGACAGCTGAAGACAAATATGGCAGAGTGAGGTGAGAGATGGTGAAGCGGTGGAGGCAGGATTCTATTTGGAATAAGGGGGTTCCGGAGGCCTTCCTGGGCAGACACGTAAATGACACGGAGGTGTGAACCATTCAAAATTGGCTGGGAGGTGTTTTAAACCAAGGGTGCAGGCGACTGTGAAGTACCTGAGGTGACATCAAGCTTGGTGATGTGAAATAGGACAGAGCTGTCAGGGGTGAAGCCACATGGAGAAAGCATTATAGGCTAAGTGTGAAAGAGCTTGGGTTGTGTTCAGAGGCGATGTGAATGCAAAGGAGTGTTTGGAACAGGAGAATGATGTCATCTGATTTATGTTTTAAAAAATATATGACTGGGTCCATGGCCTCTAAAGTGGCAGGGTATAAGGGGACAGGTGGGAAAGCAGGGTAACGTATTAGTTTGCGAGGGCTGCCATCATAAGGTACCTCAAACTGGGTCGCTTAAAATAACAGAAATGTATTGTCTCACAGTTCCGAAAGCCAGAAGTTGGTGAAATCAAGGTGTCAGCAGGACTACACTCCCTCTGAAGGCTCTAGGGAAAAATTCTCCCATGATAGTTTGATGTGTCAGCTTGGTTAGGTTATGGTATCCGGTTGTTTGATCAAGCAAGCTCTGGCCTGATTTTTACTGTGAGAGTATTTCATAGATGGATTTGCATCTATAGTCAGTTGATTGCATCTATAGTTGATTGCATCTACAATGAACAAAGCAGCTTGCCCACAGCAATGAGGTGAGTCTCTCCATTCAGTCAGTGAGAGGTCTTAAAGCCAGAACTAAGGATTTCGGAAGTCAGAAAGAATTCCCGTATCTACTTCCACCAGACAGATTCTCTAGGGAATTCAGTGTCGCCTTCATCAGAGTTTCCAACATGCAGGCTACCCTACAGAATTCAGACTTGCCAATCTCCACCGTCTTGTGAGCCAATTCTTATAAGAAATCTCTTAATGTTTACACATATATGTAAATATCTATATCTATGTCATCTATATCTATTTCTATAACTATCTCCTGTTCTGTTTCTCTGGAGAACATTTACTAACACACCTACCTTGCATCTTTCTAACTTCTGGTGACTCCTGGTAATCCTTGGCCATCCGTGCTTGTAGCTGAATCACTCTAGTCTCTGCCTCCATCTTCACATGGGCTTCTCCCCCATGTGTCTCTGTCTCTGACTCCCCCCCCCCGCCTTCTTATAAGGGCACCAGTCATATTGGATTAAGGGCCCAGACTTCAGTATGACCTTATCTTGACCTGCATAAGTGTATCTGATTGGCAGAATTTAAATCATGTAGGGGAAGCCTAATGTGAGGAAGTCTGGAAAAGGTAGTTTGTAGCTTTTTTAACCTCTATAATTCAGAAGAGCAGACTAGCGAAAGATCACATTGAATAGATAGCAAGCCGATCCGCGGAAGGACTGGGGGCTGGAATAGGTGTTTTAGACATTTTAAATGTAAGCTGCCTGTTGGGCAAACTTGGAGAGGTAAAGAGTTGTAGAGTTTCTAGACCTCACAGAAAAAATCAGGAACTATAGACAAAAGTTCAGCACCATCAGCGTATGGATGGCATGTAAAACTGGAACTTACTGAGATCACCTAGGGAATGAACGTAGATGGAAAAGAGATCATGCAATGCATCATTTATGAGTCAGGAGGAGGAGAGCAAGCTCCAATCAGGGGACTGGGAGGACGGTGTCCTTCAACCACACTGAGAAACGAGTTGAAGAAGTCAGGATTATCATCTCAAAGTGATGAGAGTTTAATACTATGTCAGAGAAATGATCATAGATGTTCTGGGCAAGTGGTATTTGGTGGAACAGTGGGGACAAAAGTCTGAGGCTATGTTAAAATAAAGCACATGCGGTAAGGAAGTGAAGAGAGTATGAACAACACTTTAGGGAAATCTCACTCAATGTTTTTGAGGTTAGGAAAACCATCGTAAATGGTTTGATAGCTGGAGGGGGACGTGGGGTCAAAAGGACAGTGTTTTAAAAATGATGCATGGTATTATACAATGTTTGACTGCTGATGGAATCAATGAATTGGTTCCTTTGAGACGTTGGTTGTCTCTTTTTCTCTGTTTCCCATTCTTGTTTGAGCGCACTGCTAAAGCATCCTGGGCTATATCATTTGGTGCCAAGTTGAAGTATATTTGGGACATAAAAATGACTCATATTTGACTATGTGTTGCTTCCAACATTATACATTTTATAGTTTATGTGATTGATGTTTTTCAACTGTGTTATTCTCATGAATGCTTTTGTATTGTTAAAAAGGAAAACAAATAATGCCTATAAAATTCCTAATCATATTTCTTTTTGATATAAATACAACTCTGGAGGGAGACGGTTGGATGTATTTTATTTTAAATATTACATAACAATCAGGATGACAACCAAGTAAACTTCAGACATTTGTGTTTCCTATAATTGCTTCTTGCTTTTATAAAATATTTTTTCTTAAAAAATTGATATTATAGTTTTTTTTAAATGTAATGTGGTGTTAATTATTTTTAGCTACATGAAGAAATTTATATTTTTGTTTTTTAAAGCCATTTTCCTACGTTGATTTATGGTATTTCAACTGATAAGGAAAAATATCTTTTTCTTGGCAAGAGAAAGTCAATAACTTTGGAGCAAAAAAGTTGATTGTGGTCATTAAAAAGGGATAAATTATAATTACAAATATTATACTTTAATTTTCTTGGCATGAAATTATTTTTTATAGATTACAGCAAACAAAACCTATTCCAGGGAAAATAATAAAGTCCATTTAAAATTTTTTCTAATTCATTTATTTTTTTGAAAGACGTCACTGCGAACCTTACCCACTTTCTGTACTGGCATGCCAATAACTCAGGTTTATTTTGCTCTCATGTCCAATCCTTCATAGCCCTCTAAGTTTTATCTCAGAGCTGGATTTGAATCTCATGAGTGTACTTTCAGTTTTTACATTTGTGACCTTTGGGAAATTACCCAATTTCTCTGATCTTTAATTTGTATCTGTAAAAATGAAGATGATAATATCTCATGGAATTGCTTTTAGAACCAAGGATACAAGAAATTCATTTAAAAACTCTTGGTGGTGGAAGAAGAGTGGAAGAAAGATCTTGGAAACAACTAGTCTAAGCTTTGAAGACAGCTGTGCATTTGTTGGAATCCCAGGTCTGTCTTGTAATTAGTGTGTGAGCTGTAAGCTACAGTTTCTTAATGTGCAAACTGAAGTAGAAAGGATAACTTCACAGAATTCTTGTGAGAGTAAAATAAGATAATAGATGTGAAACTCTTTTTAGAGAATAGCACAATAAATGTTTTAACTCTCTAATTTTACAATTATGTCACTTTAATGATGTTGCACTTTAAATTGGAATACTTTGCCTTCTGTAGATATAAACAGGATTGTTCTTAGGGGAAGATTCTTCTAAATCGTCTACCCTTTTTGTCCCTACTTCCTCAAATTACTTTCCCATATGTTGTCTCTCATTAGATTGATAGACTACTTTGCTCTTTCCAGACCCCCAGGCTTGCACCGTCCTCCCCCAGAGGCTTTTTCATTTTGTTTGTTGATAACATCAGTTAAGAAGAACTGTGGTTGCCCACCAAAACAGTGGTTGATGAGAAAGAGAATGTGAGGGTGAACGATAATGATAAAAGCCAAATGCATATGTGTACTGTGTGTTAGGCACTGACGGAAAGTAGCAGAAATGATGGTTTTATTTCATGCTGGTGTGGAAGTGCTCTGACCGCCCGAGGCTCAGCGCTGCAGAGCTGTCTTTTTTGCTGACACTGTTAGGTCATTAGGTTGGAGGGAAACGTCAGCCTGTGGATGTCTGTTTCCAGCCCTTATCCTTGTGGACTCAACCAGTGGAAACCAGCAGGGGGCTTTTATAATGTGCAGTGGGGCCAAAACGAGTTAACAGATTACTTTAAAAGACAAATAGAAATATCTTACCATCCTTCCTTTGTCATAAATAAAGCATGCTCTGTCTCTACACTGTGCTCCCCTAACCCACATGGGTGACAGCATCAACTTTAGGGGCAATGGGAAGACCTCGTAATGCTGAGTCAGAATGTTAAATCAGTAAATTGGCTAGGTAAATATAGTCTTCACCATAAATATATGTTTTTCAGGTCCATCAATCAAACAGTAGCCTGTTACAGGACATTAACACAATCCCAACCGTCAGCATTATGTGATTCAGGTTAAACCCCAGACCAGTCTTAGTTTCCCAGGGCTGCCGGAAACAAGAAGGCTTAAAACAGGAATTGACTGTCTCCCGGTTCTGGAGCCCAGAAGTCTGGAATCCAGGTGTTGTCAGACTTTGCTGCCTTTGAGTCCTGTCAGGGAATCCGACCTTGCCTCTTCCTGGTTTCTAGTGGCTGTCAGCGGTCCATGGCCATCTGGGACTTGCAGCTGCAGCACTTAGATGTTGGCTCCTGTCACCACATGGCCTTATCACCTGTCTGTGTCTGTATCTTCACAGTGCACATTCTCCTCTGTTGCAATCAGGTGCTGATCTTTGGATGACAAAGGCCATGTTTTGCACATTTTTGAATCTGAATCTCCCAGAGAGGGTCAGCTGTGGGGCAGCAGTAAACGCTCAGTCCATGGTGACCACTCCTGCAGAGCAGAAAAAGCACCTTCTCTGCAACAAGACACACTTGGGTTCCAGTCTCTGTTCTGCCACTGATTAGCCATAGGATTTTTGGCGATGAATAAGTTCACCTCTCTAAGCTTTGTGTTTCTGTTTTGTAAAATAGTAATAATAATTCCTCTCCTACCAAGAGGTGGTGAAGGTTAAATTAAAATATCAGCATACCAAACCCGGTTCCTGGCAAATAGTATGCACTCCCTTTTCTAGAATTGTTATATTCATCATTAGTGTTTAGCCAAATGAACATGAGCCAGGACATCATCAGTTTTTTTAAAAAAATATTTTGTTCTTAGCTTCCCTAATAAGTAGACTTATTATTGTGCCAAATATAGTTTTTTTTTAATGCTTGAAAGAATTTTTGACTATAAATTTGGTTTACCACAGTCCAAAATCATAAAGTGAATTTGCAAACAGGTCCTTGCCTCCAAAACATACTGTTAGTGGTAATTTGGGAAGGAAAATGCTGGCTAAAATGACAGTGGTCCTGACGCTTCTTGGCAGGTCTTACAGCCCAGAACCGCAGATTAATTCAGGTATCATTTCCCCTTTATTGGCTGGTTGTTTATTCAGATCACAGGGCAATAAATCCAACTGTGTGATTGTTGACCCAAAATAGAGGACTTGACCAGCCTTTAGCTGATGTATTATTCATGTTTAAATCCAGTGCTTTTGAAAGATGAAAAGATAGTGGAAACTTACTTTACTCTAATCATCATTTAAATCTCTGAACTTTCAAAGTTTTCTGTTTCTGAAGTGAATTTGTTGCCCAAATGGTGATGTGGAATTAGTCATGCAGTTTATTTATTGTCAACTAATGTTAAGAAAGTTATTTTTCCTATTTGTCAGTGATCATGTGTGCTTAGGTTATACATGCAAGCTGTTCCTTAATTTTCCTGATAAAGGGCTGCTCAAAATTCTCCTCACTGAAGCTGTTTGAAAAATGTGATTTAAAATTAATTTAATAGTTAAATACTTTCAGTAACTCAAAGTTAAATGTAACTTAGTAGGACAGTGTTCTAGTCAGATATAACCATGGGAGATAGATGGGAGAGAAGCTGATAAACTTGGGTTTAAGTAGCAGCATCAACATTTAATTATCACACTCTTCTGTGACCTGTCAATATGTAATGCATCAGAAGATAGATAGCCAGATAAATATAATTTGAAGTATTAAAAGAGTATTATATGTGTTCGAATCTAGGGGGAAATGTTAATCTAGAGATGTGGTGGGTTTCTTGTTTTGTTTCTTCCTTTTGGATGTAACATCTATTTGTTAGTATTTACGGCAATTGGTTTATTTTTACGTAAAGAGTAAGCCCTAAAACAAGGAAACTGATGGATATTTTTTGTAGTGTTGGTTGATAGTAGGGTTATTCTGGAATCTGTAGACCTGAAGAAAGAAACAGGTATTTGTATAAGCAGATAACTTGATCTGCTGGTGACTGAGTGGTAATGGGAGTGCAGAATTCCTTGCAATTATCAGGTAACCTCTGTAAAATGGAGTGTGACTTATTTTATACTTACATTCATTTTATATTCACATTCTTTAATTTTTCTTTTAAAGAAAATCAGTTCAGTAGCAACTGTACATAGGTATCATAGAACACCTTCATTATTACCACTTCATTATTTTTACTGAAAGGTAAGTGAAAACCAAATTGAAGATGAAAATTATGCCTTCTTGTAACTTTGCTCAATTTAGGCATCGTGAATCTAAGATTTTTCTCACTGTGATAAAATAATAGTGTGTGTATGGTACATTTTATGATGGATATTGTTAGTAGTATTATATTATCATTATGATTTTGTCCGTATATAACCTCTAAACATGCAGAAGACAAAATAGCTGCATGAGAGAAAACTTGGAAAAAGTAAAATGTGTCAGTGTGAATTAGAATGATTGCATTATCGAGGTTGAGATCATGAAGATATGGTGCATGTTGATCTGCAGGTTTCTTTAACATACAACAAAAACATGCTTTAAAAAAGGAAGTATTTTAGCACTGACCTATTGTGTCTTCAAAATCAATGTGGCATTGATCATGTTTTCTTGGGGAGAAAGCTGCATAAACATTTTTAGGATGTTTACAACAGCTACAAATTGAAGAGCAAAGACCTAAATGTGAAGTTTTATCTTACTCTCTTTTGGGAAGCCAAAAAACCCTTCCAAATAATCCTGTCTGATAATAAACCTTGAATATTTATTCTAGAACTAATTATTTGTAGTTGAGCTCTTTTAGCCTTCTTTTATGCAGACTCTGTTTTCTAGATTTTCCTATAACGATGTTTTGAATTAAGGATTAAATAATAAAACATTTATTATGCAAATAATGGCTCAATTTTGTAGTGCTTTATTTCATTTGCTTGGTGCCACCTAAAGACTTAAGCATAATGGTATCTTCTCTTCTACATATAATACTTAAGAAATGTAGATAACATTATATCTGTTTAGAGGGAGGATTGGTAAAATAAAATTACATAGATAGAAAATGAGGAAAGAGATCCAATTTTGTGAATATAAATTTCCAAGTAAAGTTACAAAGTCAAGCATTTGATTAGGATGAAACTTTTCTGAAGACAAGGATAAAATTATCTCCCATGACGTACTGCTACTCATTGAATTATAGGAATGAATTCCACTGGGCAGTCTATTTTGAAGGAGACAGAGAAGGAGAATACATGATTTAGGAACATTTAGGAAATAAGAAATTTAGAATTTAGTAGTTGATACATAATATTAATAATTAATAAAATTTAATAGTTAATACATAATAGTTAATATTTGATAGTAATACATAATACATATTAGTGATGAAAGTTATATAAAAACATAGTATTTAAAATAATAGTGCATAAAGACAATAGAAGAAAGTTCACAAAATTGATGAGTATTTAATATTGCTTTACAGACTTGAAAATATCACCTCAAGCTGCTGAGGGAGGACTTTTGGGGAATACGGGATTTAATACGTGTTTCTTGATAACTGTACTGACCAAGGGACAGAGAAGAGAATGGGCAAGGCAGGTAGAAGGGACACAAGGGACGTGGGCTTGTATTCGGGCAGAGTGGTCTCAGGTAGGAGAGAGGCGGCTGGCTGGAAAGGTAGGTTGGGAGCCACTGTCAGGGACATCGCCCGTCAGGCCAGGCAGCATAACCTCATCCTGTAGACAAGAGGGATCTACTGACAGCCTTAGGGTGTCAAGATGTGGGGCGCTCGATGCATGGTGGGTGTGGAACAGAGAGACTAAAGACAGGGAGGTGATTTAGAAGCCCCTCACACTACATTAAAATTACAATACTCTCTTGACATTCCTTAAACTTTCCTGGTACTTTTATCTTGTTTTTGTAAAAATTGCAATAGTTTGTTTTACCTTTTTACATACAGTAAAATGTATGCTCTCTCTTATAGAGAAATTAATGTTACAGGACTAATAAGTTTTTTTTTTTCAAACTATGCTTTGGTGGGGGGGCGAGTGGACAAACTACCTCAGTGGATGCAAAAAGGTCAGAAAAAGGTTTTAATTCATGAACTTCATTAAACAGCAAAAATTGGAAACAGTTATTTATGTGTGATGTCTTTGACAAAGGGCACACAGCCCAGTTTCAATATCTGTTAAATTCTATTAAAATATTCAGCAAATACAATGGCCATACCAGACATTTCCTGGGAGAACATAATCAACTTTGACAGAGTATCCATACTGGAGTAATTGTAGTAAAACATCTATTAAAAAGTGAATGTTTTCATAAAATCCTTGGATGCTTGGTGTGGTAGGCGGTGTGGTGGCCCTCAAAGATGTCCACTCCTTAATCTCCCATGACTGTGCTGCCTATTAGGTTTGCTGATCACCTGACCTTGAAGCAGGGAGATGACCCTGGACTTCCCAGGTGGGACCAATGTCATCACAGTTGTCCTTAAATGTGGAAGAAGGAGTCAGAGGACTGGAGAGCTAGAGAGAAATGTTACTGTGGGAAAAGAGCTGGAATTGCTAGCTTGAAGATGTTCCCGAGAAAGAGGACCACAAGCCAAGGAGTGTGGTCAGTGTCTAGAATCTGGAAACAGAGACCCAACCGCCTCCAGTAGGGCGCACAGCTCTGCCGACACTGCATTTTAGCCCAGTGAGACTCATTTCAGACTTCTGAACTACAGAAATGTGAGATAAAATATTTATGTTATTTTAAGCCAGAGTTTGTGGTAATTTGTTATAGCAGCCGTAGAAACTGACAGAGTTGATAAATATTTTTTATTGTGAAATTTTTTAATCCTGAACTCTCCTTTCTAGAGCTGTGGAATTTTCCACGACTCTTCTCACAGTAATTTGTGCAGTTTTCCAGCATTTAGCAACATTGCTTCTTGGCATTAATGACAGTTTCTTTCAAAAGCAGCTTTATAAACAATTTCTCATTATTAGCTCTGATTAAGTTTTTGAATTTTGAAGAATAATTTTGCACTTTCAGTTAATTGTTATGTCTATAGCCCTTTCTGTTTTGAAACATATGTAAAGAAACAAACCATCTAGGAAACTTAAGCAGCACAGAATGAAGAAATATAAATTGTTTGGTTTTTGCTTCTTAGAAATAACATTATTTACTTCCATCATGTATCGTTCACACAAAGTTAAAAAAATACAAAGTTAAAAAAATCCCAATTCTTTCAATTGAAGTTGTTACATTGAATTAGCTCATTAAATACTCCCTTTCTGTTTTTATTTCCAGTCCTGAAAAATTCTGGTAACTACAACATTCATTTAGGAATAATGAAAACAGAATCTATTTCTTTCTCTCCATAAACACAAAAATCTTCTTGCCTGTGTCCTTACTAACCACTGCCTCGGTAGCCTCGTTAGGCTTGTTGACTAAATTTACAACCCCTTTTGGTTCTGAGATCTTTTATTTTCTTGAAAAGTACCAGCTAAAAAACTCCATGCTCTGAGATCTGTGCCAGCTGCAGAGGGCACCTTGGCATGAAGGCGTTCAGGCGAGAACCCATGGCAGCCGCAGTCTCTTTAGTTGGCTCACCTGCTCGGGTGGCGGGCACCTGTGGCACGGCGGCACCGTGTGCAAGCTGTTTCGGAGACTTCCAAGATTAAAGCTACTGTTAGGTATTTTTTCTTTCATATAAGCCTTTTGATTTCTTCCCCTCACTATTACAGTCTGGATCCTAATCTCAGTTCTTTTTACTACTTTTCCATTTTTCTTCAAAAAAGAAGGCTGCAGAGCTCAGGCGAAAGGACTAACCACAGCAGCTTAAATATCCTTTTTTTCTAAGAGGATATCAGTATGAAAATAACATCACTGTTCTTTCTTCCTATCTGGGCACTGTCATGTGTGCATCCTGAAGCACTTTGCTAAGCATTGGCTGGCTTTCCCAATATCTTTGGAGAGGAAATGAGGACTTAAAAAGGAATCAATCCATGTCATGCTGGAGTGCAGGCTCTCTGGGAGAGTTGTCTTGGGTACATAGGGGCACTTTACAGCTTTTTTATGTGTAATGCCTTTTAGACTTGAGGATTTTTGTTGCTTTTTTTTAAGGATTAATTTATGCATTCACCCCCACCCCCGAGTAACTCTGTGCCTGATTTCTATCTCCCAGTTTCTCTTCTTTGCAGTTTTAGTTTTATAATATCAAAGGTAATAATATTTAAATTTTATTAGACAACCATGATTCATTCTATGCTTTACTTGTGAATTCTTAGAGTGGATTTAAAAAAAAACATGAAAACAGAAAAGCAGGATTTGCATTAACTCTAAATATGGTTGACTGCAGAGACAATGTACTATTATCACATTTTTGTCCTTCTAGAATTTGTAAAGTCTCAAAATGCCTTTTTTATTTTCTCTTGTACTACTTGCTGTTTTCTTCTCTGATAGGAACTTTTTTCCTTTAGGCTCCTACTTAGCTGTTATGCTCGAAATCCCCTTTACTGCCTTTCTCACGTTTATTCAACTGTTTGTTGGGGTTCCAATATTTTTACTTTTTTTTCATTGAGATCTTTGTTTTAGCTATAGCATGATCTCAGTAGTTTTTCTTAGAGATAATGTATATAACTATTCTAATATTTTGTATATCTGAAAATTTGTATTCTGCACTGTTTGAGTGATAGTGTGAGCATGAAACTGTAGGCTGATTAGATTTTCCCTCATCAAATTGAAGATATTTACCATTGTCTTTTAGCACATAGCATTGCTGATGACATGTCTGTGCCAAGGACTCTCATCTTTTCAAGTAATCCGTTCTCTGATTTTTGTTTTATTTCTTTTTCAAAGTCTTTTCAGATTTTCTTGGTTCTCAGTGTTATAAAAATTTGGGCCACTCCTTTATTTTTTCCTTCTTTTCTCTGAGTACATGGGGGCCCTTATATCTGGTGACTGATGGCATTCACCTCTGGAAAAGTACTGTCTATTTTCTAATTTCTTTGATAAATATCTCCCTTCTCTTTACTCTGTTCTCTCTTTCTCAATATCCTGTTAGATAAATCCTCTACATTCCTGTACATTCTTTGATCTTTTTGTTGTTTTAACTTTCTACAAAGTTGTTTTCAACATTTTAATCCAACCTTAAACATCTAATGGAATTTATTGCAGCAATCATATTGTTAATTTCTAAGTGTTCTTGCTTATTTTTGGTGTTCCTTTATCATGGAATTCTGTACATATGAATATTAGATGTTTTCCTTCAATCTCTGTACTTATTTATAAATCCATTTGTTTATATACCTGCTTTGTCAGTTTAAGTCTTTATTTCGTGTTGAATGCTTTTCTCAAAGGTCTCCCTTGTATTGTAAGACCTAAAATGTCATGTGCTGCTTTCACATCTTTGAGTCTCACAGGGGTCCAAAGCCCTAACCTTGAGCTGCCCTGCTATCGCCAGGTAAGCCCCACCCAGCGGGACAGTGTCCCCATCTGGCTAGATCCTCTGTCAGCTGGACCAGCTGCACCCCACCTGCTCCTCAACCCAAAGGGCTTTAGCTCCCTGAAGCCCAGGGATTGTTCAACAAGTCCATCACTTCCTCCCGCAGTCACCCCCTAGCCCACCTCCCATGGCCCCCACACTTCACTCTGCTCCCAAGGGCAGCCCTGTGTGGCACTGAGTGGCATGCAGGTCCCCTCCTCCAAGACATGAGCAGGCTGCTGCCATCTCATCTCTCCAGCACTGGGTGTCCTGTGTCAGCCACTTCCTACAGTCTGGGAGGGATCTCCCCTTCTCTGCCGTGTGAATTGGGGGGTGGTCCAAGCACCCGCTGGCCCAATAGAAAGTTCTCTGGGAGCTCTGGAAATGCATGGAGCAGGTAGGCCAGTGATCTCTGTTTCATTTGTTTGGCCAAGGAGCTGGCATTTCGCTGTGCGACCCCTAAATTCTAAAATGCAAAGATCTTTTATCTCCAATATTTCTATTAAGAAAATAATCTTTGGTTTTTCTATGTAGGACAAGAAATTGAGCTATGCTTCATATCCTGACTTTCAATTAAAACCCTTCTTGTTAGCACACATTTTTATTTTTTAAACACAAATTTGTACCTGGGATTTCCAAGTGTCAGGATGTTCTGTGTGTCTGCTTGGCGATTCAGCTGCTTCCATGAGCTTTGTATAGGCCAGTTCACACAATCTCTGTCACCATTTCTATCCATTTTCAGCTTTCCACAAATATGTTAAATCCCTTAACTGGAGATGATACAGCTGTCTTTATCTTCTTGGTATAATATATTTTTATTACTTTTTTTACATTAGGTCTTGAAAGGGTAAGGAGTGAAATGCATATTTTCTTATGCTGTTTTATACTAGTCTTTCATAATCACCATTTTGTTTTCATTACTTTCACATTTTGAAACAACAACAAATTTACTGAAAAGTTGAAAGTTCTGTACAGAAAACTTTTTTCCCTGAACCGCTTGACAATGATTTGCCAAGCTCATACCTCATTGCCCTCTAACACTTTAATTCATATTTTGTACAAACAAGAACACTTTCCTAACGCAACTACAATGCAACCATCAAAATGACAAAATTAACATTTATACATTGTAAAATATAACCTTTAGATCACATTGAAGTTTCATCAGTTTTTTTCCAACAAGGTCTTTTATAGCAGAGGGAACAAGTTCAGAATCAAGCATTTGCATTTACTTGCTATTGCTTTTAAATCTCAGTCTGGAATAGTTTTTTGGCCATTCCTTGACCTTCATGACTTTGAAGATGAGAGGTCAACTTTTGTTTTAGAATGTCCCTCATTTTGGGTTAGCCAGATGTTCTCTCATGATTAGATTCATCTTTGACAAGAATATCAGGGGAATAATACTGTATTCTTCTCACTGCATCACATCCTTTTGTTCTATTACTAATTGATATCACTTTGATTATTTGATTAAGGTGGTATCTCTTAGGCTTATTCACTATAAAGTTACTCTTTCCCCCTTTGTAATTTAATAAGTATTTTATGGAGAGTTACTTTGAAATTTCATTAATATTCCATTTCTCATCAAACTTTCAATTCCCTCATTTATTTATGTCAGTATAGGCTCATAGCTAATTATTTTATTCATGTATCATAATTAGCTACTAGCATTCTTTATTTAGTTGCTCAAATTGTATGACATAGGGTCAGAGAAACTTCTTTCAAGTTGGCTTCTGTGTCAATTTTACATGTTACCGCCATTCGTTGAGCACTTTCTTGTCTGGAAAATATAAGACACTTTGTTTAGGTTTGCTAAAGCTGCCAGAATGCAATATAGCAGAGATGGGTTGGCTTTTACAGTGGGGTTTATTAGTTCATAAATTTACAGTTCTAAGGCCATGAAAATGTCCCAATTAAGGCATCAACAGGAAGGACGGCCGCTGGCATCCGGGGTTCCCTGTCACATAGGAAGGCACATGGGTGGCATGTGCTGGTCCTTCGTTCCCAGGTCTCATTGCGTTCAGCTCCTGGGTCCAGTGGCTGCCTCTCTCAGCTTCTCCAGGGCTCTTCTCTGTCAGCTCTCTCTGGGTGCTTCCCTCCGAGCCCTCTTGGCTTCTTCCTGTTTTTTATTCTTTTCATAGAGGACTCCAGTAAATGGATTAAGCCCCACCTTGAATGGCGTGGGTCACTTCTCAGTTGAAATAACCTAACCAAAAGGTCCCAGCCACAATAGGTCTGCACCCACAGGAATGGATTCAAAGAACATGGCCTTTTCTGGGGTGCATAACAGCTTCAAACCAGCACAGCATCTATTGAACTTTCTCTGTGCCTGCTCTGGAATTAGTCATTTCTACAGGGATTTCTGCTTCCTTTTAGTGGGGAATGATGTTTAGAGGGCCATTACCTGAATGCTGGCTGTGTGCGTTGCTATTGGAGCATTGCTGCCCCTAAGCTTTCTCAGAGGACAGCGCTAGGAATGCATGTATGCTTGTTTTATCTATTTTTATTTCCCTATCTATCAATTTATATTGAGAATGATACTTATCCGACCAATTCCAATCCCCCAACATAGGTATCTCAGTGTGCCATGGCTTCTATAACAAATACCACACAGTGATTTGCTTCAACAGGAATTCTTTGTCTCGATTTGGAGGTGAAAAGTCCAAAATCAAGCCATTGGCAGGGCTGCACTTCCCAGAAGTCTGTAGCTTCCTGCTGCTTACCAGTAAACCATTACTCATTCTCTTCCTCCATCACATGGTCACCGGTCTCTTTCTGTCTTCTCTTCCTTTTGCCACTGAGTCCAAATTTCCCCTGCTTGTCAGGTCTCCGGTCATATCAGATTGAGGCCCACCTGATTCAGTTTGGCCTCATCTTTACAGGATCTTTAAGACCCGATTTACAAATGAGTTCACTTCCAAGTTGGGGTTAGGGATTCAACATGTATTTGTGGGGGCCCTGATTCAACCCATGATAACTGGGTTCTATCTGGTTCCTATATTTATAAGTCCCCTTTCCAACAGTGAAAATCTGGTTCTTATAACCCTTTACATATTCCCATTATCCATCAGATACATACTTATTGGATAAATGCCCCTGGATGTCATCAATCACTCATCCCTACAGCCACCCCTCTCCCGTATCAATGCCTTCTCACTCAACAGAGGGTCTGACACCCCACAGCAAGCCACCCTCCCCGGGGTCCCTGCTCTCCCTCCCACCCCCTATGCTGGCTGTGCCTCCTGCTCAGCTCTGATGCCTCCCTGGGCCACGTGGCTCCCTTGCCTCCTCAGACACCAGCCTCGGTGCCCTCCTTGCTCGGCCCCATGGAGTGGCTTTAGGCCTAGTGTTCCGGAAGGGACAGGAAGTGAGGGTCGGGGATGAAGAGGAGGCAGCAAAACAACAGAGCCAGGCTGACTCTGAGGCTTTGTAAAGGTAAGTAATAGTTTCAAAAAAGGGAAAATGAGATAGACAGAGTTAGAAATATAATAATGCAGGGGAATTATAAGTAAATCCTGTAGGTAGCTGTTCCCTGGCTCTCTGTGTGTAATTGCTGAAGTGTATTTCAGTCAGTTGGAGAGGAACGAATAAGTGAAAAGGATGAAGTGCCAAACATTTCCATGTACTGCCTCCAGGGATAACATTCTTATTAAACTCCTGAGTCCCTTTCTTGATCATGGTTCAATCTAGGCTCAGTGGAATTTGGATAATCCACACTGATTTTGCTGAAGCTGTCATTAGTTTTATTTATTTATTTTTTCATCTAGTCTCTTTCTTAACTGTGAATTCTAAAACAATCACCATTTGCTTTAGAAAAGCAGTAGCAAAATGCTGAATATAATGAAACAGACCAACATGTTATAGCAAAAATAAATTGGACCGAGAGTAAAGGGATTTGTAACTTATTACAAGCTTGCTGTTCTCATTTTCATTTATTATTTTATTTTTGCAGAGCCTTCAGCCTCTAATAGCCTCTCTGTTTCCTGGCACATTTTCTGTAAAATGGGAGCTTGAACAGATCCAATAAAAATATATTGAAAAGCATTGTTTTTAATAGATGGTCAATATAAAGTTTTACCACAGGGAGTATTTTAAAATATCATTTAAAATTTCCATTTCTATCCTTTACCTTTTCTTTCTATAGCTACAGTATTAACACGAGATTTGTAAAAATATATATTTGATTTTTGTAATGAAAAGTTTGGCAAGTAAATGGAAGTGAGGAATTGTTCTTTTCTATTGTGCAACCTTCACTTGGGGTCACCAAAGAGAGAAATATTTGTCTTAGGTCCAAAAGGAATATACCCCAAACTCAATTTGATATATTTGCATAAATTTATTTTTGTAGATTCAATATTCTTTTCCAGGAGAGTGACTAGCAGAAACAAGTACTTTATACAGACTTCCGTACTTGCTGTTCTACATAAGTAATTTTGTCTGTCTCCCAAATATGTATGTATTATCTTTGAAGAATAAAGGGAAAACAGTTATCTCATTATAACAACAACAAAATTACCCACGTTTCCCATAAGACTCAGCAAAAAACAACAGCTACTGTATCTTCTTAGGCAGAAGTTCACCAAGGACTTTGATATCTTGAAATCTGCATTTTGAAAGAAATGTTTTTAAAAGTCAGTATATTTATACATTTATCATACCATTAGTCATGCAACTAGTTTGTTTTTCAAATAATGGGGGAGAATGGTTTACTTAAGCAAAAGAAAAGTGTATGAACCTTCAAGCAATTATTGTCACTACCTACCTTTATAACCATTTCTTCTTACATAGAGATTACTTATATAAAGCATTTGGCCTAGCAGAAAACATGTTTTAAATTGGTATCATTTTTCAGTTTGAAAGCAATAACTTCCTAGCAAACATCATGCGATGCTTTATTTAAGTGTCATATGAATATATCTATAGAGTGCAAGTTTAGAATATGATATTTAAGATATATAAACTGAAAAATATGGTTCTGGCCCCAGTCTTTTCTTAAATATGTTCGTACTTTAATTACAGTAAACAATTTTGATTCTCTTTTTAATTCTGCAAAAAAAAAAAAAAAAAAAACAATCAGTATTTCACAAAGCAAAAAAGGAAATAGTTTCTTGCTTTAATTTTCCTTTCTTCTTAATGATATGACCAATAGTCATTTGCTTTATGTACATAAAAATGGTAAAAGGCTATCATATATATTTGCAATGGAAATTGGCATAACATACACCATAGTAAAAGAGAATCTATTAAAGATTGGAAAGATATTTACAATAGTTATTAAAACACAAATAAGATTAGAAAGGAACATTAAATGGACTCTTCCCTTAGTGCTATTTCAAAATAGAATGGACAGTTACAGAGCATTCACAACCATCACCACTATCTATATAGGGACATCTCCATTTCTTCTACAAAGAATGAAAAAGTCAAGGAAGGTAGAGAGACAGAAGAAAAGGAAAAAAAAAAAAAGAAAAAAAAAGACAGCTAAAAAGCAACAAAAGGAAGGATAGAATTAAGCTAAAGTACAATAAAAGGGTCAGACAATATCACCAATGCCAAGAGTCCCATACCCCTCCCCTACATTCCCTCCTGTAGGCATCCAGCCTCGGCACATTGCTTCCGCTACATTAAAGGAGGCATAATACAATGTTCTGTCAACTATAGTCTCTAGTTTGCATTGATTACACTCCTTCCCCAATACCACCCCATTTTCAACACCTTGCAAGGTTGACATTCATCTGTTCTCCCTCATGCAAAATCATATTTGTAAATTTTATCACAATTGTTGGGCACTCTAGGTTTTACTGAGTCCATAGTCCCAGTCTTTATCTTTTGTCTTTCGTTCTGGTGTCCCACATGGTCCCAACCTTCCTCTTTCAACCATACTCACAGTCATCTTTGTTCAGTGTACTTACATTGCTGTGCTACCATCACCCCAAATTGTGTACCAAACATCTCACTCCTGTATTTTGCTATCTGTCTGTAGTGCTCCCTTTAGTATTTCCTGTAGAGCAGGTATCTTGTTCACAAACTGTCATTATCTGTTTGTCAGAGAATATTTTAAGCTCTTCTTCATATTTGAAGGACAGTTTTGCTGGATATAGGATTCTTGGTTGTCAGTTTTTCTCTTTCAGTATCTTAAATATGTCACGCCACTTCCTTCTTGCCTCCATGGTTTCTACTGAGAAATCTGCACATAGTCTTATCAAGCTTCCTTTGTATGTGATGGATTGCTTTTCTCTTGCTGCTTTCAGGATTCTCTTTGTCTTTGATGCTTGATAATCTGATTATTAACTGTCTTGGTGTAGGTAATTCAGAACTATTCTGTTTGGGGTATGCTGCACTCTTGGATCTGTAATTTTGTGTCTTTCATAAGAGATGGAAAATTTTCCTTGATTATTTCCTTTATTATTGCTTCTGCCCTTTTCCTTTCTCTTTTCCTTCTGAGACGCCCATGACATGTATACTCATGTACTTCACGTTGTCATTCAATTCCCTGAGTCATTGCTCATATTTTTCCATTCTTTTTCCTATCTGTTCTTTTGTTTGCAGGTTTTCAGGTGCCTTGTTCTCCAGTTCCTGAGTGTTTTCTTCTGCGTCTTGAACTCTCTGCTGTTGTATGTCTCCTTTGTGTTTTTTGTCTCTTGTGTTGTTGTGCCTTTCATTTCCACAGATTCTGCCAGTAGTTTTTTCAAACTTTCGATATCTACCTTATGTTCGCCCAGTGTCTTCTTTATATCCTTCATCTCTTTTGCTATATCTTCCCTGAATTTGTTCATTTGGTTTTTGATTCAATTTAGTGTATTTCTTTGAAAATCTTTAATTGATTGTTTCATTAAAGTGAAACAATATCTCAGTTGTATCTCAATTGAGGTGTAAATTTGTTCCTTTGATTGGGCCATATCTTCATTTTTCCTAGTGTAATTTGTAGTTTTCTGTTGTCTAGGCATCTGGTTTCCTTGGTTACCTCAATCAGATTTTCCCAGACCAGGTTCAGATCTCAGAATGGGGTTATATTCAGGGGGTATCTTAGAGGAGTGGCAGACTTTCCTGTGAGGTTTCAAGTGCCTGTGCTTTTCTTAACCTGCTCAGCAGGTGACACTTGTCAGCCTGTTGCTCCTGACTGGTGTAAAGAGGTGTGGTCCCTTTAATTCTCAGCTTAGGTTTTTTTCTGTTTTGACTGTTTTCCCCAGGCCCTGGGGTCTGAATTCTGAGGGGAGGGCAGGCCCTTGAGCTGGGCCCCACCTCCTTCCTCTTAGGGAAGATACACCCCCTAGGGAATTATTGTCTGCATTTGAATTACTTTGACTCTCTGACTCTGTCAACTCCACCCCTGTCTGGGTCTGAGCACTGCAAACTGAAAATGGCTGAAGCTATCTCCACTGAACCACTCAGGTTGAGAGAGAGAAAAAGGGAAAGAAATCCATTTTCAGAGCCAGTCCACAGCCCCACAGTTTCACCAGACAGTCAGATAGAGCACCTGGTCTTCTGGGCTCCCTGTCCTGAGGCACAGGTGTTTTCTGGCTCTCTAAGTTCAGTCTCTAAAAGTCTCTATTTTTTTCCCTCTTTTTAGTTAATTTTTTCCTCTCTATCTGCTCCATCTCCTCTCCACTGGGAATGACCTCAGGGTAATTTGCTGCTTGTCTATGTTTGTAGCTTGTATTCAGCAGTCCACATTTGTTAATTAAAACCCCAGTTGGAGCTTGGCTGAGCTATACTCACTTGGTGGGAGAGTGCTGCTTTCTACCACAGTGAGGTTTTGCAGCTCAGCCTGCTGTGGGGGAGGGGTCTCCTGGCACAGTTCTTCAGTTTTTACTTACAGATTTTATGTTGCAATCAGACTTTCCACCCAATCCAGGTTGGTGTACAATGTGTGGACAGTCACAGTTGTCCCTCCACAGTTCCAGATTATTTACTAGTTGTTCCTGTAAATATGCTGCCATCTTAGCTCCTGCCCTTTAACTTTTAATTTAAGTCAGTGTATTAAATCCTAAAGGTTTAAAACTTGAAAATCTGCTTGACACTGAAGTAATAATTTCCTTCTGTTTCATATGGATTCTGTATTACTTTGTCAACAATTGCCAGTGGTCTTTGAAAATGTCATCAACAGCTCATGTGCATATCTGGCTAGTTCATGGGAAGGCCTTATCTTTTACCTTGTTTTATGCAGTTTTTTCCTATTATCTCTAGAGGGAAGTGAAGCAGATCATTCTCAGTTGGTTTGAGGTCACTGAATGCACTGAAAGCACAAGGCCCTTTTAGCCCCCTTCTTCTTGACGGAGCAGAGTCAGTAACTCACAGGTAGTTTTGCTTTATTTTCCCTGAGACCATAGTCATTTGCTGATTGATTTTTCACATGGGTTTTATTATAGACAACACAAGAAACATACAAAAAACACTTACTGATTATGAATTCAAGTGGGCATATGCCTAATATTTTAATATTAAATGAATATAACTTTAAATTTATAATTTTTAGATTTTTCACTTTGAAATTGTTTTAAAAAGTTTAAAAGGAGTCCAGAGTCCATGACACATGAGTTAAAGGAGATTTAAACTCCTGTAGTGAACAGAAAAGTTGACTGCCAAATAATCATTTCATAACAATCTTAAGGGTCTTATGTAATGCATTTCTGATCTCCAAGGCCATCTAAGAGGGGTAGACAAATTATTAGTTAACATTTCAGTAAGGGTTTTCAATGGCAGGAATAAGTGTATCTCTTTGCAAATGCGAAGTCTGGTTGGTATAATATAAACAACTGTGCTGGTTTGTATCTATTATGTTCCCCCAGAAAAAGGCATATTCTTTAATGTAATCTTGTGGGGAGAGGTGTATTAGTGTTGATTAGGTTGGAATCTTTGGATTAGGCTGTTTCCATGGAGATGTGACTCAATCAACTGTGGGCAAGACCTTTGATTGGATAAAACATAGAGGTGTTACCCCACCCATTCAGGGTGGGTCTGAATTAAATCCGACTGGAGCCATATAAAAGTGTTTACAGACAGAAGGAGGTGCAACAACCAAGAGGGACACTTTGAAGAGATGCACAGGAGCTGAGAGAGAAGCTGGAACACAACCTGGTATCAGCAGGCTCCAGCCACGTGCCTTCCCAGTTAACAGAGGTTTTCCCGACACCACTGGCCTTTCTCCAGTCGAGGTATACTTGTTGACACCATAGCTTGGACACTTTTATGGCCTTAAGACTGTAACTTTGTAACCAAATAAACCCCCTTTATAAAAGCCAATCCATTTCTAGTATTTTGCATAATGGACAGCATTGGCAAACTGGAACAACGCCTTAACTCAGTAGGTTGCTGGTAAATCTCTACCAGAAGGGAGAAACCTGAAATGTGGCATTTGATGATTTCTATAGTGTAAATGATACCATTATGGCAGATTTTACACTATCAACATTTTAATGTGGAGTCACTAGTCAGGGAGTTGTGAAGAGTTGAACAGCATTATTCAGTTTTCCCATCTTGTAGATATATAGATGTAAATAACTTCAAGAGCTTGGATAATAGTAATGTGGTAAGACAAGTAAGTGACAGGTTTTGAGCATTTATTACCTTTGTTTTTAATATAATTTATTTAATTGGAAGTTTACATGATTTAATTTTTAATAACGTCTGTGTTTAATAACTACCTCACAGAATTCCTAAATTTTGGCCATCAGCTACCGTGACTGGCATGAGTCACCTCCAGCCCATTGGTGCCTTCCTTCCCTCAAGAGGTCCTGTAAGTAATTAAATGTAATAATTAAAGGTAAAGGTAAATTTAGTACCCTCTGCATTTAAAAGCACTAACCTTACTGATGCTGTTGGATGGCATTTTTTAGGATTAACTTTTATCCTATCCCCCATGATTGGCTATGGGTGGACATGTGGTGGGAGGCTGTGGGAATTGCATACAGCAGTTTACGGTAAATAGCCCACAGCTCCTAAGTGAACCCAATTTCCCAACTAACCAAAGCACACCTTTCAAAGATGCCCGTTTTTTTCTTGCCTTGAACATTTAGGGAACCATTCTTCTGTGCTTGTTTTTGTCAGGTTTGTGTCAGACTACTTCTCCCTAAACTTTCATGTTCACTGCGGCACTCTTATAATCCGCGCCCACCCCCCCCCAATACTGACTGGTAGCAGTTATTACCTTTTCTAGGAAGGAGCTGTGTTGAAAGCCAGTTATGAGTTTCTGTCCCAGTGGATCATATGATGAAGTTGAAGTGAGCTGTCATCCAAAGCTGTATAATAGCCTCAGATGGAGAATACAAAAGTGCCATGGATTATTGATAGAGTCATATCTGCACTTCTGCTGAGAAATTTGATGTCTCCTTTGCTAGGTTTCTAATATTAAAAAATATTTCTGGTACATGTCATCCCGTTGAATTATTTGGAGTACAGATGATGATTTAAATTTCTAGGTTTTATTCTGATAAGGAGGAACAATATTCAAAACTACCTAAGTAATGTAATATAGTAAAACTAAACAATTAAACATAAATATGGGTCCTTATTAAATCTACAGAAAAATAACAATAGCAGGAAATCCAGTGATGTCACAACCATCATTATCCATTTTTATAGAAGGGATTTTTTTCTGTTAGAATACTCATTTTCTGAATAATGTGCATGTATTTTCACAAGTTAGGATTTATTTCATAAATACCTAAGTGGGAATGGAGAAGCAGGTTAAAAGAATACATTGTTTTGGGTTTGTTTTTTGTTTTTTTTTCCTTTGGTAACAAGTAGCTTGAAGCATTGGTAAAACGAAGTGACTTAGTTGCTATTCAAAAGTATTTTCTAGCTTGGCATAAATTATTAATTTGCTTTTTAATGCCATTCTATGGCAAACTAGTATATTAACTCTTTTGACATTATAAAATACTATTTTAAAGACTGAGTGCTGACATTTCTCAGAAAACTCTGAAAAATCATTCCATTTAGAACTTCCTTATGTTATCTGTTTTATTCATTCTTTATATTGTCATCATTATATCTTACTGTAAGATTAGAAATCATCGTGATGTCACAAAGAAGGAATCAAACCTCACAAAAGAAGTAACAAATATGAGGTTAAAAAAATGACCAAGCTTGACAATGACTAATGTTTTTGTGGGAACTTTAGTGGTTTTACGTTCATCCCACTCCCCCAACCCATATAGCCAGCCACCTCCTGGAAATACAGGATTGCCATAGGGGAGAAGCCATAGCTGTCTTCTCAGAAGGCATAGCTCTTTTAGTAATATAACTTATGTAAAACTTCCTTTTCCTCCTCCCTTCCCTGTATCCTCCTTTCCTTTTCATTCAACCAAATTATAGTTCTCACACCCAGATAAGGTTGGAAACAAAACTGATGATATGAGAAAATATTTGATTTGGTAAATTTATTTCACAATTTTCTTGGCATTGTATATGTGTCTGTGGGTTTGTGTGTGTTATTTTCTTTAGATTTCTAGAAGATTCCTCTGTGCTGTTATATATAAATGCATATTCATTAGTATATTATATTACTTAGGTAGTTTTGAATATTGTTCCTCCTTATCAGAATAAAACCTAGAAATTCATATATGCCATTATATATATATTTATATGCATGTATATATATATTCATGTATATATATATTCATGTGCATATATATATAAATCAGTGAAGTTTTCTTATGAATGTATTTTATTTATAGTCAGAATTGAAGATGTGACAGTGAGGGAGAATTAGATTTTTCCATTGACACTCCAGTTATATTTAATACCAATTCAAAAGGAAGTTCTCCACCTAAAGTTGTTTAACACAGTAAAACAGAAATATCATGTTTTAGAACAAAATATGAAGTGGGGTAAAAAATGAAGCTCTGCTTAAAAATTAGGGAAACTGGAGTTAATTAAAAAAGTACCACTGATTCTTCTAGGTTAAATATGATTTCACTTTAAAGTCAAATTTGTTGGAAGATTTTTAAGGAAAAGCAAGACTTCATGTCTTGGCACAGAAGACACTATATCAAACAGCAAGACTTACTTAAGTTTGAGTTCATTTTGTAAAGTTTGTAATTTAGGAGGGAGAAGAATGGAAGGAGGGAGTAAAAGGAATTTTACATTATTACATTTTATTACTTGATTTTATTATTGCCTTGGCCTTATGTTAGCAGGAATTTTGCATCACTGAAGTACTTTTAATGAAACTAAATACTTATGCTTTTCTGGTAATGACTAGGAGAACAAGATAATGATTCTAGAATAGTATCAGATTTGATATATAATTTATATTCTGTCTGCTTCTAAATATATTTGCATTGCTTTAACTTAAACTGTAAAATACAAAATTTCAGTATAAAAAGAGAATGAGTTGATAAACATGCCTAGTACATGTTTACTTTTCCCTATAATTTTGACAGTTAAGGTAAAAGTAAGTGAATTCAATTCAGTGCATACATGGAACATGGATGTGTGTAAGGAATTATGGGAGGCATTTCAGATGCTGCACAGATGAGTAATATAGAGTCATTTTCATCATCTGAAACAGGAGGCGAGTTTATCTGTAGAGTAAAACTCCTCTAGAACTTTCTTATTTATGCTTTTGTATAAGGGATACTCAATAATTCCTGATTAATTCTACTATAGTTGTATAAAAGGGCAGAAACATTTGAATGTTATTATTGGTTGCACAGTACATTTGTAATAATATCTGTTGAATAATGAATAGATAAACATTTGGATGATTCACGTAAATGTGTAGTACATATAAATATGTATGCATATATATATACACATACTAAAACTGATGGCATAATATTGAGTCATCATTCTAAGGAAGTTGAAAAATTATGCTCAAGTATTTTTTTATACACTTAAAAACATAGGGACATATCTGACAAAATATTTTGTCCGTCTATTAAATTGCTTCTCAAAAATTTGAGAATTCTTAAGTAAAACTTAGATAGTTAAAAATATATTTAGTTGAAATATGTTAAGGATTGAAGTTTCTATCTGTCTGCTTTGGCAACTTGAAGCTGCAGTAATAAATTACCCCCAAATTCTGGTGCCTTACAAAACTAAGGTTATCTTGTACTCATGGTCTCGTGGATTGAAGGTTGGCTTTTGCCCATGTCCTCTGACTGCCATATGGAACATGCTATTTCCTGTCAAACAAATCAGGAGGAGAAGGAATCAGATGATGGAGCTAAATATCTGCCTGGAAGCAGCAAAAGTCATTTAGCTTATATATTTGATTGGCCAAAGCAAGTCACATGGTCAATTGTGATCTTAGTTGGATGGGGAAGTTAAGTTCTCCTACAAGAATGGGCGTGTTGGGGATAAGTAGCAATTATTACAATAATGTAATCTACCACCATGCAAATGCTTATTTTGCTAGATATATATTAGATGGATAAAAAATGTCGTATACTCACGGTTGACAAATTGTACAAGGAGGCACTGGCTGATACTGCAGGAGACTCACAGTCCACAGAATTATTTTGTATTTTCAGGCAAAAACCAGTGATGTCTGTTGGTCATGGCACAACTGACTAGCTCTAGGCAGTTCACAGTTTCAATACAAGCAATTTATTTTCCTTTCCATAGCATCATATCTTGGCAAAGCTGTGTTTTTGGTGGTTGCTGTAAAAAAGCAAGTATTGTAAGAAAGTCAATGTCAAACAGGAAAGGAGAGTGACAGTGTCCATTCTGAAAATACCCATCAGGTGCAAACATCCCAAGAGTAATTGTAATTGTTTAAGCATTTTTTTTTTTCTTTTAATGCATGTGTATTATTTTTTTCAAATGGCAGTGACATTCTCAGGATAAACACAATTGCCAAGTTATTTAGACCCTCACTACTTAATAAATGGCACTATCAGATACATATTTTGGCTTAGGGTTGTCATGAAAAAAAAAATCACTGAGACACTTAAGGGTACTTTGAACTGAGAAAGTTTGAGAACCTCTGTGATAGGCATTAAATCCTAGCTGAAAATTTGCTCTTCCCTTGGAATTTCAAAGTCACATTTGTAATTTTCCCTGCAGTGGCAATCAGTCTGTTTCAACCTGTTTTGGGAAATAAGTGTGCAGAGAGACAACCACTCGTTTGCTATTCAAAATTCCATACTTAGCATAAGATGAACACCTACAAATAAAATCAGATGCTGACCCTATAGAAACGATACCTAAGAAACCCTGGTACTAACTTAATTTTCTTTAAGAAAAAGTTTGAAATAATTCAAGGACTTGCAAAAGGACCTAATTGGCACCTCAAATTTCAATGCACTCATGAAGTTCTTCATTGATAAAGGAGTCTACATGATTACTTCCATCAGGAATCCAACATGAAGGCTTTCCATAGATGCCTGAAAACGTGTTCTTTGATCTATATCCACATTTTTAAATATTTTTATCCAATCATGTAGGCCACTTCTCACATTGTTTTATCTTCCATGTGTTGACAAGTCAATGGTACCTAGGATCTGCTGATAAAATTGTCCCAAGTCTCCTTTTCTTTGATGAGCAAACATCCCATAAAGCACAGACTAGAGATGGTAAAAATATCATTTTCAAGGTGCAGCTCAGTCATCTGTTTCGAAGGATAGGTGGAGGAGACTTTAATCCTGTGTCTCGCAGATAAAACATTCTCCTGGATTTTGCCAATAAAACAGATCAAGAGGTCTGTAGATCTCCCTCTTATCTTTAGCTGGATCTAATTTCCATTTATTTTAACAAATTTGAGAATTGAAGTACATGCATGATGTTTAAAGACTACATATGTGTTGATGTGAATTGGGCATTCAACTTTACATGTAGAGTTGATGAAGATGTGTACATCACATTCACACACACAGTGAGTGCCTAGTCTTTGCCAAGAGTTATGAGTAAGGGTAAAAAAGAAAGATAAGACAAAATCTAATGTAGACAGGCAGGCGAATTAAGAATCATATTCAGTGAGAGATGCTACATAAAAGAAAGAATAACTGTTTCAAGAATGGGACTGGGGAGAAATCACTACATCGGCACCTTAGGTGGACTTACATTGTCCAGAAAATTTTCCAGAAGATAAGCCTGTGGTGACTTAGTAGAGGCAGAAAGTATTTGAAGCAGAGGAAATAGAGTTTTCGTAAATGCATGGATGATCAAAGCCCCAGGATGCAGCTGGGAGCTGTAGGCCAATCAGTAAGGCTCAATTATAGGGTCTGTGCTGGAGAGTGAAAGAAGGTGGGGAAAAAGGAAGGAATAAGCCAGAATATAAACACATGTGTGTACCCACATTATGAAAATGTATAGGTCTTCACTTTTATGTAATGGGGAGCTACTGAAGGGTTTTAGGAAGGAGGGATAATGTATCACATTTGTGATTTAGAAATGAGAGTCTTTCCATTCTGATTTGAAGAGAAGGAGGGAAAGGAGCCAGAGGTGATACTTAAGTTCCCCACAACCCAGAAGTTTTATTACTTCTATGCTTTATAATTTGCTCTGTATCCACTGGGAAGAAGCAAATTAGTTGTCCTCTCAAGTACGTGGGACAACCTCCTGTTGGGTGAATGCAGGTATTATATATTGTGCTTTCAGTTCACACAAGTCAATAGATTTCAAAGGTAACATATGACAAATGCTAAATACAGAAACAAAATTAGGAAAGATACTTTTGCCTTGTCCCTGCTCAACATCTGAGTTCGAAAATACCCTTAAACTGATAGCAAAGTGAAGACAATTTTTCAAATTGTCAGTGTAAACCATGTGATCATGAAAGATAAAAGGAACGCATGCAAGTTTTGTGAGAAGTAGAGGAATTTAAATGTGCATGGTTTCGATTATTTTATTTTTTTCTCATTTTTTGTGATATTGTAAAAATAAAAATGAGTATGATATTTTTGGAAACCATTTTAACTTTTTTTAGTAGTCATGGATAGGATAATAAAAAATAATGTAAAGTTTGATATATATTCTGTATTCCTCACTTGGAAATTATTTTGTCAATTATTATTTTATCCTTAGATGTATGAAGGTTACCATTACGAATGTGTTAAGCTTTGTGAATCACATTTAATTTTTCTTTCCTGTTGTATTACAGAATGAGATTGGAAAATAATAGGGACAGGCATTTTTTACATTGCCGTTCTAACTTGATTTGAAATTGGATTGTGAAAATAATCTCACTAAACATTGAATGCCAGAAGAAAAATTGAATAACTATTGTTCCTAACTTGTAATTTCTGAGTATATTTAAAAATCATTATCTTGTAGAGCTTTAAATTCATAACTTACACACATAAGTGGGCCAGTGTGTTAAATATCTTTTATCTATATTGTGTAATTTCAATTGCATGTTGCAAATAGACCTAGCTTCTAAAGATTGCTGAGAAGTGAAAAGCAGGCTTGTCTTGACTTTATAGGGATTAATGGATTGCCCTGCACAAAATACAGATGTTACAAGTTCTGTTTGTTAGTAGAGTCTACAAATCTTTCCTCTTGAGATTTGATGTGTAGCCCATTCTTGACAAATGGAGATTTTCTTGAACTTTTTGTCATTAAAACTCAATAAAGATATGTAAAACAAAATGTGTATAGAATAGGATGTACATATTCAGGCCTATATATGTTTATCAATACAAATATGAATTTAATTGAAAGTTTTTTAAAAATCAGTAATTTAAAATTTGCATTTGTTATCAATTCCCCTTGTTAAATCATATTTTTTTCTACTTCCTTCACTAGGCCTTTCTTACTTTTCTTTTTTCTCAACTTCCTTTTCACTTTCCTGATCTTTCTCTATGGTAATATAGTAGAGCATTAAAAAAGCAGGATAAGTACATTTGCAGCTTTGTTACTGCTGCCCTCAGGGTGCGATAAATGCACAAACTGGTTATAATTGAGGCACATATTAACTTACCTTCTGTTGTACAGGAAGAACATACACAGGCTGTTAATGTGCTCTGTGTTGAAACTCTTAACTTGGGGGATGAGAATTAGCTTGCAATAGTAATTTGGTAAGCACCTGGGAAAACTGCAAGCTTCATTTCTTGCAATGTGGAATATGATTAAAAAGAGAATATATTATTATCATGGGCGCCATTAAAAAATGTGGAGACAGCATTCTATGATGTTAAAATGGAAATTGGAAGTTGTACTCAAATGTTGAAGATGCTGCATGTTAATCACTGTCTACCACGGTGCGCTGTGAGTGCAATTCAATTATTTGCTTTGTCAAGCAATATTTTGATTAACCTGAACTTTAATTTTGTGCATCTAGTGGTTTTCATATTGGGATAAAGCCATCGAATGGTAAGTTACCCTGCCAAGAGCTCTCTGAAACCTCCAGAAATATGTTCACTACCATAGGAATCCACATTTAATCTGGGCATAAAAACATTCTCAAATTTAGAGAATTTTTTAAAAGGGGCGATGGGGAGTTATTTAGCATTTATTTGGCATTGAAGGATTTATGCTGGGTGCTTATGATAATTTTTGCTTCTGCCAGCAAATTTTGATGTAAACATTACTATCCCCATGTTTGATTTGAAGGATCTCCGGCTAATAAAAGATAAGGGACATGCACGTGTTCACTCAGCCAGTTTTAGTGGAGCCAGATGTTAAAGAGGCTTACCTGTCTACAACTCAAGTTCTACAGGACACTGCCTCCGTAAAATTTAAAGCATAGCTGCTAACTTTGGGATTTTACAGGAAGAGTCTGAATATCTTATGTTTTATATTTTAAAATCTGCTCCCACAATCTAGGAAAATATAAATAATATACCAGAAAAGCACCATTTATTTATTTGAGAACCACATTTGGATCACAATTTTAATGGCTAGCGAATGACATTTTATTTGTAGTTTGCTCAGTTTTATTTTTAAATCAGTAGTCATACCTGCCTACTTGCTTGGCTTCTGGTCCAAAATGGCTGCAAAGAAATAATGACTTCTCCTGTATTTCAGTTTGGTCAATTCATTCTCTTACAGAAAAATGACACAATCATGAACTTCATAATTTAACTACGCTATCCAAAAATGATGCATCGTATAATTCTTCTGGTCACTCTCTCAACAAAAGTTGTTTTTAGCATTTACCTGCTATCTTTTAAAACCATATCCCTCATTTTGTTATGAAGAGAAAATGAAGCACATGATCTTTTTCTTTAAAGAAGTCTATAGTTGTGCAAACAAGAAGATAAATGGTTCATCATGTAAAAATACAATAAATGATAAAGATAAGACAAACAAAAGGGTAATTGACCACAGAGGAGAGATTCACTAATTCTGCCTGAGGGAAGGCAGTACAACTGAATGGCAGAATTGGGTCATGAAGTAGAATGAAGTATTTGTGCAGAGAAAGAGTTGAAGAGCATTAGGGAACACCTGCCAGAGAGCAAAATGGTTTATTTCAGGTGAGAAGAGCAGGGCTTTTATGAGATGAAAGTCCAGAGAATATGCGTTTCCAGGTATACGTGCTTGCATTCCTTCACACATGTATAATAGCATGTGTCTTGGGTTCTTTGCCTCTCTTCATATATATTACTCTTTATAGAGAAAGCAAAGCAAAAAAACACAAAAAACAAACAAACAAAAAACCGCTGTGTTTCTCTGTATTCATTTAATTGAAAACATAGATGGTATTAATTCTTTAAAATATAAGCATGATACACTCTAACTAGAATAAAAGCTAAAATCTATTGTTTTTCCATTAGTAAAATTCAAATTGGCAGAGTTTTGATGGAAAATCAAAATTTTAAAAACAAAACAAAAATGATATAGATTGGTTTATTTGGAAATCATAAATGAGTCACGTTATTTTATCTGTTGGTAGGGGTACTATCCAGAACAACTTTGATCCCAGTTAATAATCTTACAGAAAAGGAAACACTTAAAAGTAAATTATTTAAACAATTAAACTTTTATTTATAGTGTGTGGTGCTCTGTTATTAAGAAAATATTTTTCTCTTTCATTTTGCATTTATCTTCAAAATACAGTTTTCATTCAAGAGTAAAATTAGGATGGGAATAGCCAACAAACCTGTTTTCAAATGTCTAATTGTGAATGACAACTATAGAATTATTAAAAATGCCTCAAATCTTTTCAGTAATATAGTAATTTTGCAATGATAAATTGTAATATATCATGCTAATAGTTACATGCTTATTAGCATTGTATTTTGTAGATTCCATGTTTTAATGAATAACTTATATAATTTACTACATTTTATTTAAAGCACTTTTTAAAAAGGAAGCACTTAAATATAGAATCTTGCTATATGTATTTTTATAGCCCATTAACTAGTCCATTTCTGGAACATTATATATGTATAAATATACCAGAATTATAAAGCAGCTGATTATATAATAGGCAATCAAATTGCAAATAACATTTTCACTTATTATATATGTTTAGATAGTGAATCAGAGATAATTCTTAGAAAATATCAAAACATATTTATAGCTACATGGGTGTGTCATTTGTTCTGAGAATGCTTCATATTCCAAATGTGTTATTCTCAAAAGTATAGTAATGAAGTTCCAGTTTCAAATATAATAACATTATATTTATAAAACTCTACTCAAGGAAAGCTGGAGAGTTGTCCACATCATCATACTTCTCCCTACCCACCAATTCATAGTCCTTATGGAAATGAATAATTTTACCCGTCAAGCTGGCCTGAATGCAGAGTTGAAGAATATTTGCCCTCTTTCTCATTAAGCTTGCTGTCTGTCTAGTTTATAATGACCCCAGGTTGGGAGACGTAATTAAGCGATTTGCTTTAATGAAAGACCTTCCTTTTTAGCACTTGCTAACCAGCTCTAGCTGAAAAGCTCTCATGAGTATATAGAACATAAGAAATGATCTTACATTTGCAATGGAAATAAATCAAATCCCACAACTGAAAGTCGTTTTGAAACCATGATACCTCTCTTTAAAACATCACTAGAAATGTATAATTAACACATACTATTTGTTTATGACGTTATGCATAAATGTGTTTCCCCAAGTATACAAGCTCAGAGGCTTTGCATCTATTCTCCTCGCAACTGCCAATAACCTGTATAGGATATGTATATCATATATGATATATATATATAATGATATATATATATGTTATACATATGATATATGATCATATATATGATATGATCTGTATTGGCTTTGTGATCCCTTACTGATGATTAGTAATTGATTGATGACCATGAATCATGGCTTTTATCACAAAAAACTCTGATGCCTTACTCTGAGGCCACTTGACATGACATTGTAAAATATTAGAAGATATGCATTAAATGTGACCTTTGAAATTGCTGATGAATTTTCCCTTTCTTGCTAAATTATTGTTATTCTTTATTTTTTCTGTCACTTCATGTTTTGGGGGTTGATATAATTATTTCTTTAACGATGCTTATTCTAACAGCAGACAACCATGTTAGGTAATAAAAATGATTGTCAGACTTCATTCACTTTACACATACACAACACATACATTACATGTGTGATGAATATGGCACTTTTGCTCTTATTTTTCTATTTTTATTCTGTAAGCCATGAGAATATTCCATTTTAAATTTTATCTTAATTCAATAAAAAGCATATGTACCACTTACATATCTATCTAGTTAGTTCGTTCAGGTGTGGACGAAATGTGGCACTACCAGCACAAACGCCATCACCTTCCCCACCTGTTGGTGAAAGCTGAAGTGGTCGCTCTTCTCAGAGGGATTCCCAGCGAGCTGCTCCAGGGAACCCTGCTGTGCCAAATGCACGCACTCCTCCCTGGGACGGCCCCTGGCGCCTCAGGTTCTGCTCCTAAGTGGAGCAGCTTGATCCATCTGCCCCACAACAGCGGTGCAGGGATGGGTGCTTCCCCAATCCCAGCAGCAGACCAAAGGCCTGAATTCTGCCATGTCTACACCCGCGCCTGTGAAGCTTGGGGTCCAGGCCCCGGATGACACGGGACAGGGCCCGTTCCGGCACCATGTAGTCTGAAGCGGTAGATTAGGGCGGGACCGAGGGCTGTGCCAGGTCGCTCTGCGCTGAGTCCGCACCCCCGACGGGCGCGCCCCTCTCTGCAGCGGTGGTGGGACCTGACAGGTGTCTGAGCTCTTCCTGGAAAGCGGGGGCCTTGCTCAGCCAATGTGGTCTGGGCCTGGGGTTGCGCGAGGCGCCTCCCAGCCCCGCGCGGTCCGCCGTCTTCCTGCGTTTTGCTTGAAAATGGAGCCTAGAAATTAGAAGAAAAGGTTCTTACTTTTTCAAACCTTAGGCCTTCCTGTCTTGCAAAATTTCTTTCTTTTCATTTGTACTTTCATTGTGGTTGAAAAACCATGAAAGTTTTGAATATATATTAATTAAGCCTTGGGGACATAAGTGTCATGGTCTCCTTTTGCATTTATCTTCTAATATTAAAATATGCATGTGAAAGCCCATTTAATGAACCATGCAATTTCTGGCAAATTATGGCATATGTCATTGGTTAGGAAAACTAAACAAAAATTAAAATCAAATGGTCTTGTGAATGTAGTCAATAATTCTATAGAATTTCCATCCCTATTTCCTAGAAAATATTTTTGATTAGAAATTTTTCTCTTTTGAATTTACCAATTATTATGTTTTTTTAATGTGATAACTTTGCCACTGTGATTGCAAACAAATATACATTACTTTGAGCAACTCAGCCAACGTATTTTGCTGATTCTCTCTGATTTTCCTCCTTTAGATAGCTTGATCTATTTTCAGTTCTTTTGTTAGTTTTGTCTAGAGAATTTTTTCCCAAAGACATACGAGTATTATGAAGATGCAAAGTTTTATTTGAAGGGATGTGTTTTATTTCTCAAAAAGACATCAGGATTTTTAACCATTCAGATTTCCTGGTATCAATAAGAAATGCAATTGTGCCTATTTCCGTGATCCAGTCAGGGTGCTGGTGTACTTGAATATTTTGGAGATTCTTTTCTTCACTGTAAAAAAGGAAATGACTCCTTTTAATTGGATAAAGTTTGGTTTGGTTTCACTTCATGATATCAAATTAGAAATACTCATTATGCTTATATATTCCATTATTCACAAGCCTACACCACACCACTTTAGATCTTATGCTTTGATTTCAGACACTTAATAATAATGTGCATGTCTTATTTAAAGCCACATGTAAATGATCCCGGCTGGTGTTTCTCTTTGAAATGAATAGGACATTCCAACCTCCATCTGGCCTCCTGGGAATGAGGGATAATGAGACCTATTCCCGAAGTCTGCATTAATTTCTTTAGTGATGTTTTCAAGAAGCCACTTGAAGGATTAGCCCGATATAACCAAGAATGCAGAGAAAATATTCTCACATCGAATGTGTGGAGGATAAATAATAAGACTTTTATTATATTTTGAATGCAAGGGTCTTATGTGTTAGTTCATTTATATCCTCCAGTCGGGGTTTGTCTCGTATTTTCTCTCATTGTTAGACTGAGGTGGTCAGTTTTGAAGACCACATGGGAAAGTGCCCTTATCTTCACATCATAACAAGGACACATACTATCAATATGGTTTATCATTGTTGATGTCGACCTTGGTTAGCTGGCTGAGGTAGGCTATATTAGATTTCTCCACTGAAGAACAGTTTCCCCCCTTTCCATACTGTACTGTTTTGAAGTGAGTCACTATGCACAGTTCACATATAAGGAATTGGGGTTATGCTTGAAATTGGGGTATCTATATAAATTTTGGAATTCTACATGAGAGATTTGTCTATTATTCTCCATTAATTTATACAAACATTTATTTAAATCAGGATGACTCATGGGTATTTATTTTATACTTTGAGTTCAACTCCAATACTTTTTTATTTATTTGGGTACTCAAATTGTTCTAACTTTGGCCATTGGGGAATCTCTCAGTTGGTTCCTGTGTCCCTTTGATATATCCCCATCACTTTTTTTTTAGTACTTCTTACATTCTGGCCCAATTCTAGAATCAATGTTTTCTCCAAAGAACACTGGTTCCTTTTATTGGGGAACAGTATTAGAAACCAAGATCTGGGGGTTAGGTGTGCTCACTATAATTGTGTTGTCCTTATTTCTATGGCCTCTCAGTTGCCAGAGCAAGGAAATACATGTGTGTGTTCTAACCTGAGTATATAGACTTATCAGTATTTCTATCTATATTAAGCTAAATCTGAGTTCATATTATTATGTCTTACTCTAATCCATGACCAGATGCTTATTCTAACTTTCTTCACTTGCTTATTTGTAAACTCACACTCCAACAAGAAAACCTACTCCCCCCGCAGGTGTATGTTCCCTGAGCCCTGAATGTCCCAAAAGTTATTCTTTTACTTCCAAAAAAATGTTTTTGATGGAGTATAGGGTTTCTGGTATTAAACTGATTTTTTACCAAAACTTTGAGATCTTCAAACATTTGGTTTGCTAATAAGTAACCTACTGTATGTCTAGTTCCCATTCTTGGAAAGAAAGCAGAAGTATAGGTGTCTAGGCAAGAACTTTACATGCAAATTTCAGCACCATGTGGGACAGTTCAATCTAGAGTCACTTTTCAGAAATTCCAAGTGATTTTTCTCTGTTGTTCCTTTGATTATTATCCTCCATTCCATATGGACTATTCTCCATTTCTGGAATATCAGTAATTAATGTTGTTCTTCCTCCATTCATCTTCATGGCTTTGAATATTGGTTTTCTGTTTTTTGTTGTTGTTGTTGTAGATCCTTGGTGGTTTCCTGATTTTTATTTCCGCATCATGAACTTGGTCTTTAGATATTTCATTTCATATTATTCATTCTGCCACTGATATTTTTCATTTTAGCAAGAACAGTTTTGATTTCCAGGAAACCTATCATGCTCTCTAATTGCTCTATTTTCATAGCAGCTGGTTTTTATTTCAGTGGTATTACAGCCTATGGAGTCTCCCTGAGATTACAAGTATTTAAAGCTTTGTTCTGTCTCCTGAATTTTCTCTTCTTTCTCAAGTGTCAGTTTTTTTCTTGTTGTTTTCTTGTTTGTGCTCTAAATTTTCTTCATATATATGTAAGGTGATTTATTAATTCATATTTTATAAATGAAAGACTAATTATATTTATTTATCTGCAGTTGCTTCCCTGAAAGATTTCACTTTTGAACAGGAGAGTTAACAGAGTGGTAGGCAGGGTTAGCTCATTAACTAGCTTTATTTTGAACTACAGGAGTGTGGAGAAGAAGGCAGTCTTGGAATATACTCCCTGACCTCAACTAACCATCTAAATCTGACTTTTACTAATTGCTGAGAAATTCAGAGTGCTTCTCTCTGAGAAATGTAGTAAGGGCTACATTTCCTTTCATTTTTCTTATACTGTATGCATGGATATTAAGAGTAAATTCAAGATATTCTCTTTCATTAGAAGCCCTTCCTAGGCAGTTAATTCCTTTTCATTCATGTTCCTGTTTGGGGGATTTATTTTAGTGGGGGAATTTGCCACTACTAGTCTCAGGTACTTGGCCTAAAATGGAGAAGAACAGGATATGGAATGTGGCTCTTTAGTTTATTACACTAATAATTCCCCCACTAGTAAACTAATCATCTTTGCAGTTTTTAGAGGAAAATTTAGAGCTTTATTGGAGTCCACTGATGCTCTGGAAAGTACATTTTCCTGTTCTGTTTATCCATCAATTTTCCAACACTGTAATTAATTTATTATTTCTTCCTAATACTATTTTTTTTCCATTATATTGCTTTTTTATCTTTATAACTGTCACTTCAGGTATATTGTAGAGTAGTGCTGAGGGATGTATATATACATTTATTCAATTTGAAAGGGATATTTTTTGTTACTTTTTATTTATGTGAAAATATTAGTTAAATTTAAATTACTGGGTAGACAACAAGAACAAAATCTGTTTTGCACAGTTTAGGAAGTTCAGCATTTCTGTTATTTATACATCAACAAATTCACATTGCTATGATATATACTAACTCCTGTGTGAGTCATGGTAGGAGTTAAAGAAGAAAATGACATGCATGGTAAACAAGAGTTGGTGATTTGGAATTAATAAATTGTAGAAGAATGCATTGAAAGAAGACTTTTGCTGCACTCAGTGATGGTATAATTGAATTTAAGGTGTGGTGGGAATGATTCAGTGGAAATGATTGAGTAGTAAACTAATAGTGTTCTGAAACCCTCTAGTGGGCATCAGGAAGCCTATTCCTTAGTCCTTACAATCCAGCACATCCAGAGCTATTCAGTGTCAAGCTTCTTAGGGTATATGTGGTAAGCCTTTATGAAATACCCGATAAACAGATCTCTAAACCTGTAACAGATAAACAGATCACAGCTCACTATTGGTTCTTAGTAGAGATCGAGTTCCTGAGCACGGGACACCTCATAACCCTGCACGCTGATCTGTTATAAAATGAGCTTTATATTATCCACCAACCACAAAATTTAGCATATTCAAATACATTCCCTCTCAAGTGAAATATATGAAATGAAGCTGGATAAGTCCTGAAGGAGCAGGTGAGTCATGAGAAGGTGAACTGCCTCTTCAACTACACCAGTGTCATAATGGGCAATCCATTAAGCCAGATGGAGGAAAGTGAAAACAGAGCCTAGTTTATACGTGATTTTGCTCGATGGGCTCAAACCTCCCTGAAGTACGCTGCTGCAGCACTATCAATCAACTCAAAGTAACCCCGAGAATTGGTGTGTTACTAATTCTCTTGTCTTGACTGGGGAAGAATATGCTTTCAAGCTGTGCCAGTTTGAATGTATTGTGTCCCCCAAATGCCATTATCTTTGATGTAATCTTGTATGGGCAGATGTTGTCAGTGTTGATTAGATTGTAATTCTTTGAGTGTTTCTGTGGAGATGCGCCCCACCCAGCTGTGGATGATGACTCTGATTGGATAATTTCCATGGAGGTGTTGCTCCACCCATTTGGTGTGGGCCTTGATCAGTGGAGCCATATAAATGAGCTGATGGGCAGAGGGAACTCAGTGCAGCTGTGAGTAACATTTTGAAGAGGAGCTACAGCCAAGAAGGACATTTTGAAGAAAGCACAGGAGCTGCAGATGAGAGACGGTTTGAAGACGGCCGTTGAAAGCAGACTCTTGCTCTGGAGAAGCTAAGAGAGGACAAATAACTCAAGTGCAACTTAAAGTGACATTTTTGAGGAACTGCAGCCTAGAGAGGAACGTCCTGGGAGAAAGCCATTTTGAAACCAGAACTTTGGAGCAGATGCCAGCCATGTGTCTTCCCAGCTAACAGAGGTTTTCTGGACACCATTGGCCATCCTCCAGTGAAGGTACCTGATTGCTGATGTGTTACGTTGGACACCTTATGGCCTTAAGACTGTAACTGTGTAACCAAATAAACCCCCTTTTATAAAAGCTAGTCCATTTCTGGTGTTTTGCATTCTGGCAGCATTAGCAAACTAGAACACAAGCTTTTCAGGTTGTTGGCAGAATTCAGTTCCTTACAATTGAAGGACTGGGACCCTCAGCTCCAGGAAGCTTCTCAGCATCCAAGCCACATGGCCCTCCCCCTAGGATGTTCACATAATAGTAGCTTACTTCTTCAAGGACCGAAGAAGAGAGAAACTCATTCCAGTCTGCTCAGATGGAGGCTTACATGACATGACATGGTAACATAGTCATGGGAGTGACATCCCATCATCATTGCCAAAATGGAACTTAAGGGAGGGAGCTCTCACTGCTTTTGCCGTATTCTGTGGTTAGGAGCAAGTCACAGGTTCCACTCATGCTCACAGGGATTGGATTGTTCAAGGGTGTGTCTCATTGGGGACCATCTTAGGGTATATCCATCCCAGATATTGAGGAGAAGAAATTGCTCCGATCGGTAAACATTCATGCAGGATACCTGGATGTCTGCCTTTCCTGGCATGAGGCATGGCCTGAAGTAGAGCTCATCACTAGCTTATGGGTAGTGGCTAATTACTCATCAAGCTGGAGAGAGACTTGGAATGAACCTGATTGAAAGACTGAGGCCAAGGAGTCCTGATGAAGGGGTATAAATGGTCTGAGAGTTTGGAAATGTCTGTATTCCATATGGATGTTCCATGAAATCACCCAGTTATGATAATGAGGTGGACAAAATCTGCTCTCTAGCTATGAGTAAGCATCTTTTGCCAGTTAAACTTTCATGGTAGGTTTATTGACAGAGTGGCTAGAATGCATGGCATGAATGCTGTGCAAGACCTTAATTACATGCAGTTTCAACAACCAAGGCTAATTTGACAGCTGCCACTGCTGAGTGCCAAATCACCCCTCAAAGGGACTCTGCTGAGAGGGGTATACCCCTTCTCCCTCGAGGCAGGCTTGTGGTTGGCAGGCTGATTGGGTTAGACCATTTCCATCATGGAAGTTACTGAAATTCTTCCTAACTGGAATAGACAACTTATTCTGGGTGTAGATTTACCTTCCCTGCCCACATGATCGTTTTTATTAGGTAATTAATTGGTGTTTTGCCTTTTAAAGGAAGTCTACATTGACTGTAAACTGCCTATTGGCAAGGTCAGGTACTTTGTAACACAGTCTACTCCCAGTGTCCATCCCAGTGCTTGGCCCATTAGTAGAAGATCAATAAATATTTGCTGAAAGAATAGATACATAAAATGCATTAAGGAGTCCTAGAATAGAAGTGGATGGGAGGGAGAAAGGGAATACAGGGTTAGGGACCCATAAAATGCATTCCAAAATGACAACAATAAAAAAATCAATTCTTAAAACCTTTCACATCTGCTATGAGTGGGCCGCAACATTAGCTTTCAGCTTTCTAGAAGCCAATATGGAGAAGGAAATGGTATCCATTTACCCAGGTCACAGTGTCCATAATGCCGGAGATCGTACTTATTCCTGATTCGTAAACAGCAGATTTTATGGCAGCCCTTAATACAGGCCTGTTTCCATCATCAGGCGAGAAAAGTTTTTCTTTTATGGACTCTCATAAATTTGACAATGTTAATGAAATTAAACATCTGTTTTAAGAGTATTTCCCAATGTAGGCCTTTCAAATAAATTCAAGGGATATAAATGTTTATGTCCCCTGCTTTTGCTTCCCTGATTTCATCACACAAGAAATTTTGGAAATGGGCTTTTATTCATTTTTCCCATTTTTAGTAATAGAATTTATTTCAATGAATAAAGCAAATAAAGATTATAATGCATTGGTTAAAGGAGGCATGGCAGGATTGGGCCTTTGCAGTCTTCTTCTCTGATACCCTTTGAGGTCCTTGAATTGCCTGTCTCGGTGTAAATCTCAAGGAATAGATGAAGTATACATATTTTAGGTAATCATCCATAATTCTTGCTTGTCTCAGATGAATTCTTAAAAGCTATTGGGCATCAATGAGCTTGAGATGTTTTACTCCCTTTCAAGTTCTTGGGGTTTAGCTCTCTCAGTTCAAAATTAGGTGTAAAAAATATGAGTAACAATTTGAATGCATGTAATTATTGGCTGTCATGAGGAGTACCGTACATATATCATATCATTGCCCCTCATGTTAGCTCTGTGCAAGTATAAGTTAAATTTTTCCAATTCATGGATGAAGAAACTGATTCTTATGTACATTAAAATGACAGTGGTCACATCTCTAGAAAATAGTTAGGATTCAACCCATAACTATTTGACTACAAATCCATCCTGTTATTTGTGCCCAACATGATGTTTGCACATATGACACTGAACGTGGTTATGAGTGATGTTCTCTTATAATTAAGACATAAGTATATTCTGTTAACCTGGCCAGAATTCTCTTTAAAAAATAATTTTGGCCATAGATAATGAATAATTGAGGCCCTGGAATTCTGTTATTGAATGTTGACAATAATCTTGACATGGAAACGATATTTTTGTAGATAATTTTAAAATTATTTTATTCACACAAGGCACATGACTATATAATGGCAGTGAATGTTTTCTTATTCCAGTGCCCAACTGATGACCCAATTTTGAATTCCTCTTCAGAATTTCCTCCTCAGCCTTTCAAAAATCACACACAGGCACACACACATGCTGCCTTGTATACCTGTAGTTTGACTTTATTCTTTTTTATAACTGCACAAAATACCATTGTGTGGATGTCCATAATTTATTTATCTGATATTATATTGATAAGCATCTAGATATTTTCCTGATTAAGAATGTAGCGTAGAAAGACCCACAAAACTTTGCATAAATGCCTTTGTACCCATCAGTGAATATATCTTTAGAATAGATTTCTAGAAATAGACTAGCTGGCTTATTGGGATGTATAACTGAAATTATGACAACACTATCACATTGCCTTCAGTGAGGTAATATGTATTTCAGGTTGCATCCTATAAATAGTGTGTGTGGCACATGTTTCTCCAGAGTCCTTCCAAGTGTTAGAAAAGTTTTGGTTGTTTTGAAAACTTGTATGAAAAATGGTGTGTTATTGTTTGGATTTCTATTTCTTTAATTATAGTGTAAGTGAGCAATTTTCACTTATGTGTAAATACATTATATTATTTTAGGGTCAAGTCATTTTTATAAAAGTAGGTTGTTGATTTCTAAGAACTTTATATATTTTAAAGAAATTTATATTTTTCATATATTTTGTGAATATTTTTCTCATGTTTTGAGTTCTTCTTTTCTGGTTCCTAAAATGCATTTTACAAATTTTACCATATGGGTTCATATATTTCATTTTAATTTAATTCCTAGGTATTATATCTTTTTCATTACTTCTATAAATTTGACCTTTATCTTATGATATCAGTAACTTTTCCATTTATTGTTATTGCTGAGAAAATTATTTATTTTTATATATTTAACTTAAAACAAGTCATTTTACTGAAATCTCTGTTTCAAATAATTTTTGATCATTTTCTTAGGTTTTCCAGAAATAAAATAATTGATCCACAATTTATATATTGTATTTAAAATGAATATTTATATCACATAATTAAAATATGAATACATTATAGTTGTAACAGTGTGAACTTTAAAGTTTAGCCTAGAGCACAAATCTCATTGCAGGGTCCTAGAGATAATTGATATTGTCTGTTTCTCTAGTATCTGCTATGCTTTCTTGCTTTTAAATACATGTATTTAACTTAGAAATACATAATTTGTTTTACATGCATTTATATAAATAATAGTACCCTGTAGATACTGTACTGTAATTGTGTTTTTTGACTCTACCTGTGACTGTACCTGATATTAATTACATAAATACGTATCTTAAAATGCTGCTTAATACTCATATCTTGGGTGTGCTTTTTTTTGTCTGATTTATTGATTGCCAAGTTCCTACTGATGAACAGTGAGATTGTTTTAAACTTTGCTTTTATAAACAATCCCAAGCGATCATTGGTTTTCATGTCACTTGACACATGTACAATTTTACCAACACCTCCCCATTAACATGATGTAAATATTCTTGGTTTGGGTGCTCATTTTAAACAATATTGCCAAATTGTCTTCTAAAATATCTCATTGGACACAGAGAAGCGTTGAGGGTGTTTGTTGCTTCTTTGTGTGTTCCTCTCTCTGGGAAGGGGCTCTGCTCCCCCAGCCCTGGCGGGAGGCATGTGGCCCAGTCTGGCCAATCAGAACACTTCCTTCCCCGTGGGCACAAGGATTGCTGTGTAGTTAGTTAAGTGATTCAAACAGGACAAATGGGTAAATCAAATTTGATTTCAGCGATAGATATGGAAGCTGCCATAGATTAATGGCAACCCAAAGCCGCCAGTAGGCTTATTTTTTACCACATGAAGAAAGTCTGCCAGTGAATGAAGCTAACGTAAAAGAATACAGAGCTGAGAAGTGGAGAAACATTGGATTTGGATCAGATCCTTTGAATCCCTGGATAGGTCAGTGCCTGGAACTGATTCTACTCCTGGACTTTCTGATAAGATGCACCAATAAAATCAGACTTTTTCTTAACCTTGTTTGAATTGAAACTATACTTGAAGCCCAAGGAATCTTGACTAACAAACACTGGCACGTGAGAAAGAAGAGTGGAAAAGAGACTCTGATTTTGAAGTGGGCTGAGACGAAGCAGGTAATAGGGCTTGTTGTTTCTCTGCCACCAACTGGAAAGTTGGATAACCAGTAGCAAAAGAGCGGTTTAAACTGTCGCCTTCAATAACTTGGGACTCAGGTTTTTTGACTACCCACGTTAGGCCCTTAGGAAACTTAAGAATATGTCAGTACTTTGAAAACTGGTGATTACCTCTTGCTAAATTCAGTAAGGTTTTATAGCAAAGAAGCTATGATCAGTCTGTGTTGGTATATCTGAAAGCAGAGAAAGAGAGGAAAAATGACTCAGCCACAGTAAGACAAATCTTTTCAGTCTGATGTGAAATCTGGAATGGCTCATGATGACAAATTCGTTTGAAGTAAACAGACAGATTACTCCTCCGATCAAAAAGGAGTGCCTGGAAGGAGGAAGGAAGGAAGAGGAAGACTTGGGACCATGGAGGAGGTAAGGGCTGGTCTTGCCCGTGTCCCACCCCCACGCTCCACACCTGGCCGTTGTAAAAATCCACTGAGAACAGTGGATAAGGGCTGTGGAGATAAACAGAACGTCTAAAATCATTTGCTAAATGGCAGAAGGTTCCCTTCTGGATCAGGAGTCACCAAAACTGTTCTGTGAAGGGCCAGGGGTAAACAGTTTAGGCCTTGCTGGCCAAGTGGTGTCTGCCACAACTACGCATGTCTGTGTGCCAATAGAGCTTTAATGTACAGATGCTGATACGTGAATTTCATATAATTTTTGAATCACAAGTTATTTTTCTTTTGATTTTTAAAACCATTTTAAAATGTCAAAAAACATTCATAGATAGCAGGCCATACAATAACAGGTGGCAGAAGAGATTTTGCCAGAAGGCCATAGTTTGCCAATCCCTGCTGTAGGTAATCATTTAAAGGAGATGAAGGACCACAGAAATCCCAGTCCTGTAAAAACAAAGTCTGTGCTTGCTCAACCTCCAAGAGAAATCTCTGGATCCTCTAAACCTGCACAGGAGTTGAGTGCCTTACATAGCATGAGACAAAAGACAAAAGTGCCCCAATTCATCTCTTAGTCGTGAGCATGGAAGGTAACTGGCAAGAGAGAGAATCTCTCAAGCTATAGGACCAGGACAAAGAAATGACTTGATGGCACCAGATCTCTTGTTCTCACAGGTTATGGTGGCAATGTCATATTTCTTTTGCTTGTCTTTTTTAACTAGAAGATTTCATTGCAGTCATTTTTGTTTCCTGTCTATTATTTTATACAGGGTGTTGTTGGAATAGTTATAGTCATGATTTAGTCATACATTTTCAGATCACAGGGAGCTAAGTTTGGAACAAGAGGAAGGCACATCATCTTAGTAATTTAAGATCTGGAATGAATAAAGTAACGTCTATGTCATGTCTACATTATTTTACCTGGGGACACTTTTAATGAAAACAGTTTGTTTGTGAATTTGAGCCATCAAGATGCATTCCATGGCAGATCTGTGTTCTGGTGGTTTGCTCAGCATTTTTCCCCTTGGGGACCCTCCTTTCTCCCTCAGAATGTGGTCAGTCAAAGGGAACTCTAGACAAAGCTCTGCATCCCCCTGAACTCAAATAATGGTAACGCATTGCTATTTTCAACTTAGATTTTTTTCACTTGTGTCATTGCAATGACTAAGACTCCCTTTGGTTTGTTTCGGGCATTGTTGCCTACCAATAGCTAATGAGTTTAGAGGGGAAGGCAGATGTGGGGGAACTTCACTCTGCTAACAGTAGGGACAGAGTCGGTATTACTCACTTTCCTTAAATTCCAAACCTGAACAAGGGACTCTTCAACTGATGTTAAAACTATAAAATGACATTGGGTAAAGTTCATTAAATATAAAAAGACATACCCTACTTGAAGCTTTGCCCACTTGGAGGGTTTTTCTTCTTCCTCGCCTCCAGGCCACCCTAGCTGGGATGTCATGTTACAGCAATACGCTTTGGGGTGGTTCAAGATTATCTTGAAGAACCATCTGTAAATCAGGCTCATTTTTTTCTTCTGTTAATCAATTTATAAGAAACTCTCCTTAAGATGCAGGTATGGATTGAGGGAGCCTGACAGTTTAAAGAGCAGTGTTGGGAAAGTCAGAGCCACGTGCGCCTAGAACTGACTTCTGCCCTCAAGATGCGCGTGAGCCCAATCTCCTACTCACCACATGTACTTGAGGGTGAATTTCTACGTGCATGTCCAATGTTACGTCATGGTGGGTCAGATCACAGCTTCTTAATGTGGGCACTCCAGCTTGCATGCTTACTTGGTGTACCATGATCAGACATTTATTGTCAACCAGGGCACAGTAACAAGAATGTTTTTCTCAAAAGGAAGACATTTATCTGCAGAGGATGGCATAGTTTAATCTCAAATCTAAAAGAGGTGCTTTGGGAGTCATGTAGAGCACTTGTCTCAAGAGCTGTGTGGCTCTGAGCCCCACTCGCAGCTGGAGCTGTGTAGGTTACTCAGTAAATGGGTCAGAGAGGCTCATTTTACGGTGATGTGCATTGATTTAAGAATCCCTCTTTGGACTCTATTATGATGGAAAGTAGAGAGTTGATGTAACTCTGAGGTGAAACAATGAAAGTACACTACTTTCCTTCCTTGGTGAACCCAATATCTTCCAGAGAGGTCTTTGCTGACTCTCAGAGAGAGAAAGGCATTTGACAGTTCAGTTGATGCATACCAAGGGACAGGGACTGTGTTGATTTCTTCCAGTAAAGAGACACAACTTGGCAGAAAATTGTAGTTGAAATCGCTTGAGTGAGTTTGTCATATTTAGCACACAAGTCATAAAGGTGAACTAAATGGGACTATCCTAGAAAGTGGCACCCCTTTCTCTTTCAAGTCTTTGATAATGACATTAATCACTACACTTTAACCATTGTCCTGTTATAACAGCGTTTATTCCCAGAACATGCAAATAAAAAATGGATATTGCTAGTTTCCCAGTAGATTTATCACAATTTTACTTTATTAGCTAAGAAAATAACCACAAGATGAATTCAGGGACTCAGTTAACCTACTCCATTGAAATTCCCTTTCTCGATCCTTTATTTTCTTCACTTTGAATATTACAAATATAAAAAACCTTTATTTTCTTCACTTGGAATATTACAAATATAACAAATATCAAAATTTTATGTTTATATATAATTACATACAGTTTCTGTTCAGTGACTATTTTTTCTTTCTTGAAGCATAAAAAGCATCAACAAAAGGATCACATGTCATTTACGAAATACAGTACTGCTTTTAAAAAGATATTTAGACAGGCTGTTAAAAATTTCAAGGAGGTTTCCTTCCTCTTACTTTATATTTCAAACTTAGGTTAGGTGAGTTCGCACATACCTTATATAAAAATGCAAAGAAATTAGAATGAGTAGGTTATTTAGTTGATGCACAGTTTGCCCTGCCCATCCAGGTGTAGGTAAAACGGGGAATGCTGGGCTTTGCTGATGAGGCGCTGAACCCTGTCTAATGGATTCGCTCGAGGAGTAGAAGAGAAAAGTCCTGCACATCTTAATGTGAAAAATGAAAGGCAGGTAAGAAACCCATACTTGACTCCACCCAGGATGAAATGAATCTGTCGAGTTCAACAGTCAGCAGTTGAGGGAGAGGATCAGAATCTCTTTCGTCTCACATCACCTATAATAAAGAATTAATGCTCATTTCCTGTGATTAGAAATTTTCCCTGTGCAAAACATGGGAATGACAAAATGGCTTTCAATTTATCTTAAGTTCCTCTTAAGTATAGAATGCTATCCCTATACTCAATTTGAACTCTTCATGATTATAGCTAGTATGTTTCTTTTTGGAGTAAAATAGCTTGTATCAGAAAGAATTCCTCCTTTGCTCTCACTGAATTAAAATTACCATTAATCCTGAACTAATCTAGCTTCATGCCAGTTCATGGCTAAAACAGATATTTAAAATATATTTAATAACAGCTTCCAGGTTTAGTATAATATCTCAATGACCTGAATTGAGAACAGTTTTCCCATTACTAAAATGTTCCCCAGTAGCTAATTTAAAATTATATGACATTCAGGAAAAGATGTTTTAGTAAAGGGTTTTAATATTGCATTTTTAAAATTGCCTAAGTGTTAGAATACCTTGCTTTCCGGGTATAAGCCTCACTTAATTGTGATGGGGTAATAATTTCATATATTGATTACTATTTGATAATATTAAAGATCTTTGCCTCTGTATTTATATTTTTCCAGGTCTGTAGTTTTATTTTGTCATACTGCCTTTTGTCTGCATTCGATATCGAGGTAGCAGAGGCCCCATAAGTGAATTGGGCAGTATCCCCTCCTCTTTAATTTTTTGGAAGCATTGTTATAACATTTGTATTGTTTCCTGCCAATGAAGCCATCTTGGCTCATTGCTTTATTTATTGCAAGGATTAGAACAATGAATACAGTTTCTCATATGGATATAGGGCCATTCAGCTTATCTGTGTTTCTTCTTCAGTGAACTTTAGTAGTTTGTTTCTTTCAAGGAAATTGTATCTTTTAGATTACCAAATATTCTGACATAAATTTGTTCATAGTATTCCCTTTTAATGTCTTTCTATCCTTTTAATGTCGGTAAGATCTGTAATAATATCTTCTCCTATATGCCTTATACTCTTTTTTTTTCCTTCGATCATTCTGGCTAGAGGCATATCAATTTTATGCTCTTCTTAAAGAACTAGCTGTTGGTTTTGCTTTTTTTTCTTATTTTATTTTCCTATTTTCCTTGTCAGTTATTTCTATTCTAGCTTTATAATTTCCTTTCATTTCTTTGCTTTGAATTTAATTTGATTTTATTTTTCCATCTTCTTAGTGATTCAATGGAAGCATTGATCATTAACTTGAAACTTTCAGTGTTTTCCAATATAATGATTTAATGCAAAACTTTTTTCCTATGAGCAGTGCTTTAGCTGCATTCTTGTAAATTTGCATGGTTTTTTTCATTTTCATTCAATATGAAAAACGTTTTCTAATTTCCTTTTGACTTCCTCTTTGAACCATGAGTTATTTTGGATATGTGCTTTTCAATCTATAAGTATTTGAGGATTTTCCAGGTTTTCTTTTTTTTCTGTCAGTGCTTTCTAGTTTAGTTCTTTTGTGGTCAGAGAACATACATGTATGATTGTCGTTCTTTAAAACGTTTTGATATTTTCTTTTGGGTTCTGAATCTGGTCTACCTAGGAGAATCTTCCATGTTCAGTTGGAAAGAATAAGTATTCTACTGCTAATTATTTGAGTGGTTTATAAATGCCAATTGGTCTAAATTGGTTGATGATGTTAAGGTATTCTATATTCTTGCCAATTTTTGTCTACTTGATTGATTGATTACTGAAGAGGAGTGTTGAAATTGCCCACAATTGTGGATTTACCTATTTTCTTCTCAGCTCTTTAAAGTTGTAAATTTTGAAACTATGTTGTTGGATATATAAACATGTAGTGTTGTTAATGTCTTCTTGACAAAATTTATTTACATGTTTCTCTTTACTCCTGGTAATACTCCTTGTTTTGCTGTCTATTTTGTCTGTCACTCCAGTTTTCTTTTGATTAGCTTTTACACAGTGCATCTTTTCCAGCCTTTTGTTTATTTTTACTCACTTTAAACCCTAACAAGATCTTTCTATTTCAAATGATTATTTTTGTTTGTTCCATAGCTCTTCCTTGTCACATCCTTCTTCCTTCCCTTCCTTCTTTCCTATCAGTCTGCCTTTTTTCTCTCTCTTTTTCAGTTTGGATAATTTCCATTGATCAAATTTTGAGAGTATTGCTTCTTTTTTTCCTGGTATCTGTTCTGCTGATCAGTCTTTGCTGGTAAGAGACATTTTCCATCCTGGAAATCCTGTTGCTTTCCTTGGCTTTCGCATTTGACTACATTGAATAGTTTCTGCCTTGCACCAGTAGCTCTAAGCTTTTGCTTCCTACCAAGGAAGCATTTGAGAAAGTGGGTGGTCTTTGTGTCTGTCCCTTATTGGCCAATCGGTCCCCTCTTGCTCACCTGCACCACCAAGGGGGACCCTTTTAAGCATCCTAACCCATCCTCAGCCTTTCTCATGAGCACCTGGTGGACTCTTATGCAGAAGATCTGAGAGGACTGTGGCTTCCCTGTGCATCCAGGTGTCTTACCTACTTCAGTCCCACAAGCTAGACCATGTTGCCCTTTAATAATTTGTTAAAATTTTAGCTTGTGTCTTCTTGCCCGTTTATGTGTTGGACACCTCTTTATTCCATGGTTTGCCAAAAATGGGAAGTTCATGTTTCCTTTATCCTTGTCACACTTTGGGATTAAGTTTCGTGGATGCCTTGCAATCTCAGCTCAAGAGTTATGACATTTTAGACTATCCACGTTTCTCACAGTTACTGTGGGAGTAGCGTTCTCTTGTGACTTTCTTCATCCTCTGCAAAAGCAGAATTCCTTCATGTTATTTTAACACAGTCGTCTTTTATTGGGTGAGGAGGGGGCTGAGGAGTTTGGTGGAAATCGGGCAAGAGATGTGGGGAAATGTTTCCTCGGGGTGGACTGTTAGCCACAATAAGCAGGTCCCCATGTGCCAGCTCTGAGCGACAGGCCCCAAGTGACAGAAGCGCCCATGTCATCTCTAATAAATGGTCGATGTATTTGTGTGTGTTTGTGCTTATGATATATAAGACTCCACAAAGCAAGTGACCCAGGGAGGGCTCCTTTGCCTGTGTTTTTGGGCAATACTGGATAAGGTAGTTATGGAAAATGATGGAATAATACACAGAATATTCTTTAAGGACACTGTGATTCAATTATTTTAATTACAGATATTTCTTCTAAGGAAGTTTAGGCTGCATAATTATATTGAGAGTGAAGACAGCTGGACAATCAGGGACTAGGTCATTGGAGGGAAAATAAATGCATAATCCTTTTAAAACAGAGAGATATCCCCAACATTCACTTATCTTTCATAGAAGTTACTGGCACCTGAATTCAGATAACATTATGCCTTTATAGCTGACAGCCTCACACTTAAGCTGTGCATACGTGCGTGTACACGTGCATGCATGTACATATAAGGGCAAATGCATGCTTTTAAGACCATTAGCCTTTAAACACTGTTAAGGCCATTTGATGACAAAGTTAACAATTTTCAGTATAAGTAGGCATATTTAGAAGGACACAAATATATAGATACATGTGATTTTAGAAATTGGATAATATATCCTCAAATTTTAATAACTATTATCATTGGTTCAATAGATAATTTATTTAATAGTATACTTTGTTGAACTTATTCTATAATAAATATACATTAATTATATAAGCAAGAGGAAAGTGTTTTAAAAATAGTATTGAATATTATATGAGAAGTGTATATAGCACAATATTTTGGCAAAACCCATTTTGAAACAAGACATTTTGAAACAGGAATTTCCTTTATGCACTATTAAGCATGACTATAAATATAGGTTTTTATTTAACAATTCAAAGCTTATTACTATTTTATATCCCCTCTCAATGCAAATTTCCATGAACATTTTCTTAATGGAAATATTAAGAGAAAAACAACAACAACAAAATCTGGTCTCGGACTAGATTTGAGGGAAAATGAAAGGGTGATATCATAGATGAATTCTTCCCTTTTTCCTTGGAAGAAGTAAATTGATAATGTTACAGTCTATTGAAATAGGGGATCATGCAGTTAGCACAATTATGGGGAGAACAAGCCATTAGTCCTATGTTGTACATCTTGAATTTGAGATGATTTGAGGTGGCTGTTGGAGTGGCCAAGAATATAGTTGGATATAAAAATCTTGATTTTGTAAGATAGTCTGGACTTTGGATAAAAATGAGAAGTGAGGAATATAGTCTCATGCGGTCACTATTTTAAATGCAGTCTATGCATAACATAGTCCTAGATTCTGGGGGATAAAAATAAATGGAAGACCGCCATACTTTAACTTCAGGATCTATCTACTAGAAAGAGGAAAAAACCATAAGGAATGCATAGAACCATTGCATCCCTGAGGGTCTAAACAGTGTCACAGCACTTTAAGGCACCTGTCATATCAATAACTCTGTCATCCCCCGAGTTTGATGTATCTCAGGGCTAGTCTAAGATTCGCCGACACTGTAAGCGTCCACAGTTATGTAACACTGGATTTGTCCCAGCCACTCCTCTTTGGCATTAACTCAGTCATCCCTAACAGGTGCTGTTCAATTACCCACATTGTATAGAAGAGAAAACTGAGTTAAAGCAGGACCTTGCCCAAAGGCTCGGGGTTGGTCTGTGGCAGAGCTGGAACACAAACCCAGGCCGTCTGGCTCTCAAATCTGCACTAGGACAGCTACAAAATAAGGACTCTTAAGTTTCTTCTCCACAAATACTTACCTGGGATCAGAAGAGCAAAGCAATTTTAAAATAATGGATTTTTAACTTATTGTTTTATGTTCACTTTTTAAGGCAAATCCATTTGAAGGGGTTAAAGTACTTTTTATGATCTTAATTAATTTATTTTTAATGTAAGAAGATGGGGAAAATGCAGTACGAGAATTCCAGCAGAGCTAAGAACGTTAGGTTGGCCTGAGAGCACTGCATGTTCCGAGAGACGCTGTCCGTGTCCCAGGCTCCCGGCCATTTCTCATGAATGGGGTGGAGGATGTCACGCCAGGAGGGCAAGCCTGGGAGGATGCAGAGCCAAAAAACAGAGGCAGGATGGAGCGGAATAATGTGTTCCTACACCATTAACACTCACATTGCCAGGGAAGTTTCTACTGTCTAAGGTGCTGAGCGTAATTGGATTTCCCGGAAAGCATAGTGAAGACACAGTTATAAATTCAGGTTTTTGTCCAGGTGGAACAGACCCAAAGGATTTTGAAACTTGAAGTCAGAGAGATACAAGAATTCAACAAAATTTGAAAGAAAACTTTTATAACAATCCATGTGATTAGAGATTTAACTCCAGTTTTCCGATATTTCTGAAGAGCAGAGAGCCCTGGCAAATATCTGTATCACACACAGATAATAGCAACAAACCGATTTAAAAATTTGGCCGAATCACACAAGAATGTAATGTCTGGACTAGGACACTAGTCATGAAAAATGCCACTTTCATGAAAAATAGTATAAGATGATTTCTGTTGCATCCTGTTGCTCTCCAGGCACTTTAAATTATTTACTATTAAATAATTTAAAATGAGATTTTTTTTCTATGAATTGCAGCAGAAAGCTAAACTACTTTAAAACTTTTTGCCATGAAATTGAATATACTCCTGAAAAATCTGTTGAATTATTTGAAACAAAGTTAAAAACTATTACTAAATTTGTTTCTGATTCATTCAAGATAGTTTTTAAAGTAAAAAGTTCTAAAAAAAAAAACCTTGAACCCAAATCTCATATTTTGATTACACTAATTATTAGAACTAGATAAATATTAGGTACTTAAGGAAGTTAAAACATTTTTAAACATGTGTTTTACCTGATAACTGAAGGAGGGAAGTACAGAGCACAATTAGATTCAGGAATTTGGAAAAATGCATAATTGGATCCTCTGAAAGCACACTCATACTGGAAATAGGTTTTGAATGCATATGGATTTATTCATATCACAAAATAATGATAATTTTTTTTCAAATTGATTTGGGCTCTGCCTAAAATGACATTAATGTTGGCTGTATTTACCTGATGCATTTTCAAAACTGCTACTGAGTGCCCAGTTTTTAGGCTTCTTTAGGACAGAAATGACAGGGAATCTGTACTTTCCTCAGCTCTGTTGGATATCATTTTCTGGGCATCTCCCGATAACTCATTGTGCAGATCTCACACCCGCTCTGATAGTGATCCCAGCATTAAATCTGTTGTCACCACATTTTATTAATGTTCCCCAAGATATTCAGTGATTTCTACACTCCTTTGAAATTGTAAAAGTAAATTACCTAAACTAATACACTTCTTGGGGAGAAACTATCAAGTCATTTATTAGCTCTCCAAATTTAGGGCAAAAAAATACCTCGACACTCAACAACATATAAATTCTTAAGTTTAGGGTTGAAGTCAGTATTTATTCTTGAAGGATGTTCTTTGTGGAATACTTTTCTCAGAAGTTTAACTATTATGAGATAATTTAATTTTATAAAAATTATTAAGTAAAATCATGATATTTTATTAATGTCCTAGGTCCGTGGTATGATACTGTTTGAGACAAGTATTAAAATGAAAATATTTACTGAGTGTTGTACATAAAGTGCTTAAATATTTAGAAAATTTCCTTTAATTTCTCTGATGTGCTATGGATTTACATATTTGAAATAATGCCCATATATCTACCTCTCTCTCTTTTTTTCTCTCTCTCTCTCTAATCTGTATCTGTCTAAATCTATCAGCTATTTATTGTAGATACTAGTATTTCATCAGTACATGTGTTGAAAATATTACTCTCAGTTTGTGTTGTTCTTTCTACTTTATCATATCTTACGAAAACACAATTCTAAATTTCAAAGTAATCTAATTTACAAACATTTCCTTATGGTTTGTATTTATTTTGTATTTCTTTTTTTTTTTTTAGGAAATTCTCCATATCCTGAAGTCATAAAGACATACTTCTAAAATTATTTAAAGTTTTCACTTTTACATTTATATCTTTAAACTTTTTGGAACAGATTTTTGTGTACAGCATTAAGCAGAAATCCAATTCACTTATTTATTTTTAATTGTGCCAGCATGGTGTAGCAAACAGCCCATCCTGTATGCACCGCTCTGTAATGTATCCTACATTATATACCATTTCCATACTTTCCTGGAAACTCCATTCTCTTCTGTTGATATATTTGACTATCCCTATACAACTCCATTCTATCTATTTACTATTAAGAATTCCTTCCTATTGGTGAGGTAAAAATCTTGATATTTGTTACGGGATGTCACCCTGACTAGTTGTTTTTCAGTTTCATTACTGTTTTAGACCTTTGCCTCTCTAAATATATTTTAGAAGTATCTCATAAATTTCTCTGGGAAAGCGAAAGCCTATTGGAATATGATTGGAGTATGTCTCTATAGACCATTCTTTGGTAAATTGAGGTCTTTATGTTGTTGAGGTTTTCCATCCATGTTGACAATATTCAATTTCCTTTATTAAGGCTTATAATGAACTTTCATAAGGGTCATGCCTAACTTCTGTTAGACTTATTCCTTAGCATCTTATCTTTTTCTTGTATTCCTTGATGACTTTTAAATAGCATTTTCTATCTGTTTGATATCATTAGATAGAAATGCAATTAGTTTGTATATTGATATAACTTCCAAAATTATAAAACTCTATTATTTACTCTGAAATTTGGTCTGAATATTATTTGTGGTTTACTATCTAGATAATCATATCATCTCTGAATGTTTTCAATATCTTTCCTTCTTTCCTGACCTTTATACCTGTATTCTTTCAGTTTTTATATTACAATGATTTGGACTTCCAGTATATGAAATGTCAACCTTAACTTTTTCCTAATTTTAAAGAGAATTATATTATCATTTCTCCATTTAGTAGTGCCAAGCTTGCCTTCAACAATTCTAGATCCTTTTTTCCAATTAAGGAATTTGCCTGTTATTGCTTTGATTGTTGGAAGATTTAATTATTACTATTCTCCAATTTTTCTCTAAATGCTTTTCTTGCATCTATGAAATAATTATGTGATTTTCCTTTAATTTATTAATTTTTAATTTTATCACTATTATGCATTGGTTATTTGGTTTGTAAATATCTTGTTTAGAATATATAAGTTAGTTTGGCTGGTAAACACTTCTGTTGTCTTTCCCTTAGTTATAAAGATTATATTACAGTGATATAAAAGTGGGTTAAAGTGTATCCCCATTTTGGCTGTTCTCTTTTTTTTTCCCATAATGCTTGAATTATCTCTCCTTTTAGATTTTGGTAAAGCAGTGAAGCATCTGTACTAATGCTCAAGTCTGATAATCATTTTTGAGCAAATTTTAATATTTGCATTTATTTTTAAGAATATTCAATGTCATTTTGGCACTTTATATATTTCCTAGGAATTTGTGTTGTCTAACTCTTTTTGTATATTTGCCGACATAATGTTATATCTGATATTCTCTTATCTTGCTAATGTGTGCTGCATCTTTGGCTATATCACATTTTTATTCCTTAATGATATTTGTGACTTTTTCTCTTGATTAGTCTTGATAGAATTTCCCCAATTTGTTAATATTTTCAACATTCAACTTTTGGCTTTGTTAACTCTATATTAAAAGCACTTTTCTGTTTCATATATTTTCTTATTTTCATGCCTTCTGTGTTGTATGATTTATTCTGTTGTTCTTGAACTAACTTCTTACATGTTCTAACACTTTAGTTTTTGGTTTTTATTTTCTAATAAAAACACTTGTCTAAAATTTTTCCTCTGAAGTATTTTTGAGCAACATAGCACAAATTTTGCTACATAGTTCTTTTAATTGCTATTCCATATCAGTTATTTTCTAACTTGCACTATTTGATCCATGCGTTATTTAAAATTGTGTAATAGTTTCCAAATATACTATTTTCAGTTCAACAGTTGTCAGTTTTAAATCTCATTGTATTTTGTTCTAAAATGGCCTTTATGCTGCTCATTCTTTAAAATTGATAAGAATCGCTGTATTGCCTATTGTGTGGTCAGAACATATAGATGTTGTTCTAGTTTGCTAATGCTGCCATTCTGCAGAACACCAGAAATGGGTTGGCTTTTATAAAGGGGGTTTATTTGGTTATAAGGTTATAGTCTTAAGGCCATAAAGTATCCAAGGTAAGGCATCAACAATAGGGCACCTTCACTGAAGGATGGCTATTGGCGTCTGGAAAACCTCTGTTAGCTCAGAAGGCATGTGGCTGGCATCTTCTTGCTCCCAGGTTGTGTTTCAAAATGGCGTTCTCCAAAATGTTGCTCTTGGGGCATTTTGTCCTCTCTTAGCTGCAGCTCCTCTTCAAAATATCACTCTCAGTTGCTCTCAGGTCCCTCTGTTTGTAAACTCTTTTTATAGGACTCCAGTGAACTAATCAAGAACCACACTATATGGGCAGGTCCATATTTCCATGGAAACATTCAGTCAAGAGGTCACACCCTAATCAAAGGTGTCAGTCACATTTGGGTGGGTCACATCTCCATGGAAACAATCAGCAGGTTCCAACCTAATGAACACTAATACGTCTACCCCCCACAAGATTGTAGTAAAGAATATGGCTTTTTCTGGGGGACATAATATATTCAAACCAGCACAGATGTGATATCTTATGCTGATGTGTGTTTATGTGTGCCCAAAAGAAAGAGTATTCTCCTGTTGTTGGGTAAAATGTTTCACTTACATACATGCACTAAGCTTAGTATTTGTGTTGTCTTCTCTTCTTTATCAATTTGAATTTTTTGATCTGATTGATTTATTGATTAGAGAAATATGTTATCGCTTAATAGATTTTTCATTTTTGTTTGTATTTCTTTCATTTTTAATTTATATATTTAGAAGACATGTTAATAAATAATAAAGAAAAGTTAGGAAATGTAAATTTCTTCTTGATGTATTGAACCATCACCCTAATTTATCATTTCTGGGAGTGCTTTTTAAATTGATGTCTACTTATTTTTCCATGAATAGAGCTTCACCCATTTTCTCTTGGTTAGGAATTTGTGCTCTATATGTTTGTTTGCTGCTTTTGTCGATATGGTTCATGAGTCTCTTGTAAACTGCATATAATTAATTTTATTTTTCCTTAGTCTGAAATTTAAACTTTTAATTATTTATATTTATTATGATCTCTGCCATATGCAAAAGTATTTATATTATCTTATTTTGTGCTTTCCTTGCATTGCACTTCTCCGCATTTTCTTTTATATTCCTTTTTTGACTCTGCCTTGTTTTTAAAAATCACTTATTCCCTTATCAAATTTAGAAAATACACCATTGATAAATACTTCTTTTAGTGAGTTCTTTAAAAATGCTTCCATGCACATTTAATTTGTAAAGTATAAAATAGGTCAATATGTATACCCTCATCCAAACAATAAATGACTTTGAAATGCTTTGAATAGTACTGCTCCTTCCTGATTTTTAAGTATTTATTTTAATGTCTTAGCTCTTCATGTTTTTCCTCCCCCAATAATGAGAATTTTGTTTTCCATCACCCTAGGAATATTTTTTTCAATATCTGTTTGAATATAGGTCCCTTTAATGATGTTTCTTGGAACTGCAATTAGATGAACATAAGACTTCTAATCCTCTTCTCCCTTATTCTTAACATCTATTTTTCATTTTGTGTCTTTTTGCTACAATTTGGATAATTTCATCATGACTTTTCTTCCACTTAGTGTTTCTCTCCTCAGATGTGTCCAATTTTCTGTTAAGCTCATCTGGTTAACTTCTAATTTCAATTATCGAATTAAAATTTTATTTCCTAGAAATTTTATTTGCTTCTCACATTTTATAATTTGACGTATTGAATTCAATTTGGGGTTATTTAGTTTGTCTGTTGTCATCTGGTATTAATATTTTTGCTTTTTATCTGCTGTCTTTCATTCAAGGCCTGCTTTTCTTGTAGAAATTTATCTATGGGAATAATTCAAGGCATTGCTTGAAGTTACTTTCCTCGTGGATTCCTGTGTTGTAGCATTCTTTTCTTTCTTAGTATTTAATCGCACATTTATTTCTAAGATTATGTGATTATTTATTGATATTTGTTTCTGTCTCTAGGTAGCTATTTCCCCTTCTAGATCAGTATTAGACTGATATTTATAAAAGCTCACTTTTCCAAAATTGTACAATGCCAGACACATAATGTTTTATAAAAACCTATGGCAAAAAATAATGACATTCAGAGAAAAGTCTTCTAATAGAAGAGTTTGCTTTCTAAGTGTGGTAGGTATATTTCAGATCCAGCGTTAGATCTTTTCTGATGAACTGTTTGACTTTCTATTTTCACATTTCCTGAAAGAATATTGAGATCTCCCTTAAATCCAGTAATCCATCCCAAATATATACAGGGCACAAAAAAAGGGACATTAAGAATTTCTGAATTTTAGTTTAAAAATTACAATTGCCGTTCTTTGTCATTAAGTATGTCAAAAGCGGGCATAGTGTTAGCATGATCAACTCTTGTCCCCATGATGGGCCATCTGATTTCAATATTGTATTAAGTGGGCAAGAGAAATTTAATGTAAGGAAAAATGTCACAAGTTTAAAAATGGATTGCTAGGTAGGCTGTGGGTTCTACAGGGCAAAGAATCTATTACCTCTTTGAATTTAAGAAGTGATAATTTTCTCAGAGACACATAAAAATAAGAGTTATTAAACAATAATTACTTATTATGACATTCCTTTTTTACTCTTTCAGCAGTCTTAAGTTTAAAGCACAAGCCATTCTTGATTTGCAAATACCCATGTAATTAATGATAAATAACTGTCCCATGCGATATTTCCCTCTCCTCCTTGAAGTCCCGTCTGTAACAGTTTTTTGTTTTTTTTTCTGAAAAATTTAGAACTCATAGATTCATTTGAGCCCAGAAATGGAAGGATTGTGTGTGTGTGTGTGTGGGGGGGGTGCATGTTGCTAAAAGCACCAACTGAGTGGTTTACAGAAACCAAAAATAAGACTGTCACGTAAGATGTACTATGGTTATGGTGAATATGCCCCCTCTAACCTAACTTTGTCTACACTGCTTGTTCACTTTCTAACCTTGCCTAAATTTCCACCAAGTATGGAATGATTCATGCTTAAATGATATGGGATTCTCTCAGGCAGTGAAGGAGTCATTCAAACTTGAGTGTGAGGGAGATTATGTATAATGAAATGACGAGAATAACAAATATTGGTTTAGAAGGAGGCTGTAATACATAGCTTTGAGGTGACCAGATACCCCCCTCCTCTCTGTTGCACATGTTAGTCATACTATGTAACTTGAAAGGAAGTCAAATGAAAATGACATCATAGGTGGAAACTGATATGGGAATGGGATTGGGAAGAAAAAGATATGCATCTGATGTAACAGATGCCAAAGATGGTTCTTCTCCAGATGAGAGGAAAGAACTCTTCTCTTCTCTCCCTGCTGCTTTCTCACTGCCATATCTTTCCTGCCTGCCTTTCTTTTCTCATTGATTTTACACCATTGATGAGGTGTTTATTTACAAAATGGGTCAATAGACTTTCTAAGGAATGCCATGGAATGCTGCTCAGTAACAAGCATGCATTGCTCCTGGGGGAAATAATATTTTAAATATCAAAATATCTTCTAAAGAAAGTTCATGTAGCCATTTTTTCTCTTAATGTCACAATTGAAGCCTTATCATTTAATAAAGAGGAATTAATTCACTTTTAAAGGAAAAACCAATTTGAAATGTATCTCTAAAATCAGAAGCAATATAAAAGTGCACTTGACACAAAATTTAGTGACATGGATCAATGACAATCACCTTGAGGGATTTGTTTGAATAAGTAACGTTTTAATTAAACGTTTCTACAAAATCAAATATATCAATTACAACAGTGTAGTAAAAACATGATTGTACTCTTGTCCTAAAGTTTTTGTAAAGAAAGCAGAGTATATGCTGTAGTCATAAAATGATCATTTTCTAGAAATTAATATTTTACCCTAATTTTTAATTACAAGGAGAGATGATGTTTATAATTGACGGTCTGCATGTTATTTTTATTTCTGAAAAAATGTCCCAGTGACTGACATGGTAAAATCTAACGACAGGCAAAATTAACCAGGAGGAAGTAGGTGGAGAAATTTAATTTCTTCAAAGAATTAAGTGATACAGTTCAACATACCCTAACTTACACATAAATAAACTAATGAATTGCTCATGAGTGAAGTTGTCAAGGATAGGCTACCAGAAATCCACAGGGAAGGGAACAACTCTTTACAAGTGGGCATTTTGATCATCTAATACTCAAGCTCTGGGAACGATATTGAATTGATCAAAAAATATTTATTAAAGACTATCTCATCTCAAGAAATGAAAAACCCAATGAGAAACCGAGAACAGATAACCAAACAGTGATCATTTGTTGTTAATATGCTTTAGGCCTATTTAATTAGTAATAAAACACCATTCAGCCTGCGCCTAAAGGTGATGGTATTTTCTGTTTTGACTCCTGATCCTCCGTTGTGTGGACTCAAACTCCATGATCAATACATTACATAACTAAACTATTCTGAGAACTGAGAACAAAAAGAACTCTGGGCTAGGAAGAAGTCTTGTTTTATAGTTTTGAGGTTTTTAAAAATAGTCTATTCACTAATTTGCCATTCCATACAGATGAGGGGGAGGAGGGGTAAGGAGCCATCTCTGGGGCCCATGGAAAAGTGCATGCTTCACATATAACAGTTAGGATCGACCCACATAGGTCTTAAAAGACAATCTAAAACCAGATTAAAAGAGAAACAAAAGATACGGGATAGATTTATAAATGAAATTAGGAAGATTCATGATACGATATTTACTTTAGAAAAAGAGAACTCAAACAGTAGATATAAAGAACCAGGTATTCCTAAACAATTAGAAAGGCAATTATAAAAGGCAATGCTTTCAAAAGCATCAACTTTTTTTGTTTTTGTTTTTGGCCATTGAGTCTGATTAGTAATTATTCCTTTTGTGGCAAAAGTGTAAATTGCTTATAGAATTCAGTGAATAAATTTAACTTGCCACATTTTAACTTCATAATTTCCTCAGATATGGAAAATAGATGTAACTGAATTTGCCCAAGGGAAATAGGGTTCAACGTCTGAAAGTCAGAATGTAATAGAAGAAAATCCTCTTGCCTACTCCTACTTATCTTGTCTTATAAAGAAATTAGAAAGCAATGAATTTAAAATGGGTCAGATGAAAGCCATTTAAATTGTGATATATATAATCAATTCCTATAACTTAGTGCCACAGGCTTATTGAGACAAATCCTTTATCAAGATATAAGGCACTAATAAGAGTAGAATGTGCAGTTACTGTAGATAGTGCCTTGAAGACAATGTAATTTTACTTTATGGAGTGACGATTATCAACCCTTTGCCCTGTGCCCCCTGGGCATATGCCACTGCATTAAAGAAATGTGGCAGGAGAGGCGAATCTATCTTAAATGTGGATATAACTTCAAAGGATTGCAATTTAGGATTTGCAATTTACTAATCATATTCCTAAAACAATAAATAGCATTTCCATATGAATTAGGTTTCTAAAATTGATCAGTCTTCTGGAGATTTTTCCCTTCCAACATGAGAGTAGCTTCGGAGAGGGTTTTCTGGTCTGTTTATAAGCTGCTACTTTTGCCTCTTTTTTTCAAACATAGATAATAAAAATGGCAAAATTCTGACACCTAGCTAGCTACCTGCCTTAACATGTCATGAAATGGGATTGTATTGAAGATCCTACATAAAGCAATACACAGAAGAGTATCCTTCAACCGTTTGCTCAGACTGAGGAGAATTTTGGGCAATTCATAAGAAGGATGGAGAAAGCAGATTTTATAAAACAATAAGGATGAGGTTATGTAAAATGTATCACCATAATGTTTGAAGATTTATTCTTTTCAGAAGTATAAAATGAACTGTCAGTAATTTGATGGGAAACCATTGTCCGTTCTGCACATGTAATGTATCTGCTGCTTTCAGTTATTGACCACAATATCAGAATAAATTATCATATGTTTCCTGTGATGAGAAACTTTCTTCTAGTCCTTCATAGTACTTACTGTTGTTGAAAGTGAATCTCTTCCCTTCAGTTCAAAGGTTGAATTTCGCCTCCATCTATGAAGTGTTATATTAATTCAAAATATTTATAGAGCACTATTATGAGACAGGCACTTTTCAGATCTTGGGATAAACCAGTGAGCAAAACAGACAAAATTTCCTGCCCTTTGAAGTAAGAGTCTAGCAGGAGACACAGATCAATTAAAAAAATATACCTCCTCTGTGCATATGGTGTCTTGTCTGTTGGTTGCTGGGTTGTTCTATGGACTAAAGAATCTAGAAGGGTGAGGGTGGCCTCATTCAGAAAGTGGCATTTGAGAAAAAGTCAAAAGTGAGGATTTCCAGGGAAAGAGGGTTCCAGGCAGAGCCAGTGCAAATTATCTAAAAGGGAGAGTATTCCATGTGTTTGCAGCATGGCCAGGTTGCTGGTGCAGGTGTGGTCAGCATAGCAATGAGGAGGAGGAGGTGAGGTCAGAGAGCCCTCTAGAACTTCGTGGGCCAAGGTAGGACTTTGGCTTTACTCTGAATTGAAAGAGGAGGCACAGGAGAGTTTGGACAGAAGTGTGATGTCATCTGAGTCATGCCTTCAAATGATCACCTGATGTTGGGTGAGGAACACTGTAGGAGAGGGGAGACTGTTAGCAGATGATGGCAGTAAATCCGGGTGAGCCATGATGGTCGCTTGTGTCTGGGGCAGCGGGACAGCGGGGCAGGCGGTTAAGAATGAAATCACACTGATCCTGTGTTTCTCTCCAGCCGCCTTCTGTTGCAAAATACAAGTGGTGTCTGAATAGTCTTGGATTTTTACAAATGAGTGAGGGCAAGAAAGTTTGAAGCACATGCAAGGAGAGGGGTATGCAAATTGACCTAAAGTTTAAGGTAGATTCTTGACCCTCAAGAGAACATGGAACCATGGAAGGATGGAGGAACATCGATTGAATCAATTGGGCATGGAGAGATTGTTAAGAGGGAGATGCAAGTGGGAGTTAGCTGGAAAGATGGGTGCTTGCAGGGCAACTAGCAACGCCTTGCTCTTTTTAGGTAACAGCGATTTCTAGGATATGGCTCCGGAAGTAAGAGGTGGAAAACAAGGTCCTTAGGGAGAGGAGCCCAGGGTAGTGAGAGACCAGATGTAGACAAGACCATCTGCATGTGTATCAAAATCACCAAGAATTAAGTTAGGTGTAATTTTTGAGAAAATTATAGTGAGTCAGGAGTTAAAATTTTCTAGAAATAAAGGAAAATTACCTGTTTAGTAGATGGCAGTAATAACAAGAGTAATCTGTTGTATAATAATGATACTTAAAATAATTATCATGCTTATTATATATAAGTGAATTTGTTAAATAATGACAATATTATTGTTTTATTTGAAGGAGGGAGAATGTTCAGAAAGCACCCATGAGAAGCTGGGAGGCCACTACTCCCCTTTCGGCCCTGTGAGACTCAGGATCCATGGGGAGAAAACTGGCCACCAGGAGAAGGCCTCAGGGGAAACAAAAGGAGAAGGGGGATGTTCCGGGAGTAGGATCAGAATACAGGTTTTTGCTGACACTGGTTCTGGAATTCCAGAAGGTACAGGAGTGGGCTTTCAGATGATGGAGAGAGATGGAGAACAGAATAGAATGTAGGTATACAGAACTTTACGGGGGTCAAAGCACAGTTCATTAGTGGGGACCTGGGAGTCGGAGAGTCCTCTGATGACTGTGCTAAACTGGCATAAGGTCAAAATCTGATTATTCCCAGGGAATGCAGGCAAATGGTGGTAGTTAGGCTGTAAGGGTTAGGGGGTCAGCAGAGGTGAGGAAGTGGGCCTCTTGATGATGGAGATAGGTGGTTGTGAGAAGACACGGTCTGGGAGTCAGTGCTGGGCTCACTTGGGACCCTGTTGTGGGAGGCATATTCTCCCATGAGTGAGTGCTCTGTAAATTGATCCTCATGATAGACCTGAGATAGTCTCAGAAATCGGTTTACCCCAAGTGTTGGGCCCCCTATTCAACTTAGATGACAGGGTTAAATGTTTTAGAGTGCTATCTACAATAAAGTGAGTGTGAAGTGATTTCACAAGGAACTCCCAATTTTAAATGTTTAGGGAACCAAATAGTAAAATGTAGAAATTGTCATACTTTCTGCATACTGAACGTTTATGCCTTGAGTTTTAAAGTATAATTCTGTTAGGACATAAACAGTGATGTTCTAAAGGAACATTTTATTAGGTTTTGTTATTTTCAATTTGTCTCCATTTGTAATGACTTTATTTTGTAAGTTGTTAAAATAAACAATAATTTTTTTCACAAAATACAGAACTTTTAACATAATTTTAAGAATATCAGGCTTTTAAAAAATATCTCTTGTGTAAATAATTAATTATGTAATGATTAAGTCAACTCCAGTTAGATGAAGATTTCTACATTAATTGAAAATTAAAAACCTGTTATAAAAGGAGGATATGAATAATACATATGGAGACTTGTGGAATAACGCCTTACGAGACTTGGTAGGAAAGTAATTTTTATGCCAAATCACCCAATATTAAATCCCCATTAAGTTTGAATGTCTCAGGGACAGACTCCCTACTGTGGACACTGAGGAAGCCTAAAAATTGCATTTCCTGACCCTTGCAGCTAAGGCACAGAGGTATGATTGGAATGTGGGGAAAAGAATATGGAGGGTGGAGAGAGAGAGAGAGAAGAGAGAAGAGGGAAGAGAGAAGAGAGGAGAGAGAGCAGTAACTTTCAACTGTGTTTGGGTGGAGGTGAGGATGCAAGAGCATTCAATATTGAGTAGCAATGTTCACAGCTGTCCACGTGGCAGAATTCAGGCTCCAGCCAGGGGTGCCAGGAGTGAGGTCTCGTGACCAACACCAGAATTGGCCATGATTATAGTGGAAGCACAACCCATACAGCAGCTCTGGGGGATATTCTAACAAGCCTTTCAAGTGTCATGATTTTTCCAGTGATCCTGCCCACATCACCCCATTCAGGCTTGTCCACTTTCTGAGCCAGATGCTTCTCCTTTCCTCATTAATTCAGTTACCTGATATCCTGGTATAACACAAAGGAGCAGAAAAGCTAACAAAATTATCACCTGACATAATGTGCTCATTAAAAGGTAAGGTTCTGGGGGTCTGTGCTGGTGATCTCCCTTTGCCCTTCAAATACTCCCTTCACCTTTCCTCAGCCTACTTTGTGCCTGGAAGGCTGAACTCCAAGGATTCTGTCAACAAGCTCTTTTGCTCTCAGTCTTCTCGTTGGGCTGAAGCCAAGGTAGACACCAGCAGAAAATCAGACCACAGAAAAGTAAGTTACTTGTTCTCTATCCCTTCCTGTCAGACCACAGGATTGCAATAATTGTATTTCCTTACCAAGGAAGTATTGGTTTCCAGGCTATTAAAGCAAATACCAAACAATAGGAACTTACTGGCTTAATGTTTTGAGGCCAAGATGTCCAAAATCAAGGCATAATCAAGGTGATGCTTTCTCCCAGGAGACGGTGGCATTCTGGGGCTGGCTGCCTGTGATCCTTGGCCCTGGCTTTTCTGTCACATGGCAGTGCACATGGCGGCCTCTCCTGGCTTCTCTCTTCTCTTCTGGATTCAACTCTGGCTGCCTCTGGCTTCCACTCTCTCTGTGGCCTTCCTTGTTGAGCCACATCCTAACTGAGGTAACCTCATCAAAAGGTCCCATCTACAATGAGTTCACACCATTGGAATGGGTTAAGAACACATTTTCTGGGCGTCTGTAGCTCCAGGCCACCACAGGGGACTTCCATTTCTGCCATGGGAAGCTTCTCCTGTAGCTACATCCTTCTCTGGCCTTCTGGCTGCACCCTCCACCACTGTCCCCTTGGCCCTCTCGGTGGTGGCAGCTTTCCTGTTCTTGCTAGACTTGGATAGGATATTCTATTTTCTCTTGTTACTTTCACGTAATCGTACTTATACCATTTAAAATACTCCCTTAACTAAACTTTCCTCATTTGCTCCATTTGAATGTTCTGTTTGCTTCCTGCTGGGAACCTGACTGAATCAGAGACCCTGTGGCATCTGCCTACGAGCAGAGTTAAGGGCTTGAAGAATTTGAGGACTTGGGATGAGGATGATGCTCTACTTAAGGGTATGGATGCTGGCTTTACCCAGAACTGGACAGCTTAAGAAAGAAAGGAAATGAATCCTTCAAAATCTTCAGTTCCTGGCTCAGGTAATAGACCAAAACAAAGGACTTTTCTACAACCATGGAAATAATTTCATATATCTTCAAGCCCAATGGCTGGGATATGCACAAAGAGAACTCAAATATTGGTTTTGCAGGTAGCTGAGATACAGTTCATAGCTTTGCAGTGTATTGATGATGGAGTCAAAGCCTGAAGATTGAAAATGGTGAAATATAGGAAGATGGAGGATTCAGAGGATGAAACTCAGCACTGTGCTTGGCCCATGCTGCCACCCAGGCATAGGAGAGAATGACAGGAGCTGTATCAATGAGAAAGAACATAATTATAGAGTGGCCTGTGTTTATCGGTGCAACTACACTTACCAGGCATTCTAGAGTCTATGTGCTAAATTAAGTCAATAGGAGTGTCCCAATTATTTCCATGATACCCAGAATTCCTTGTTATAAAGAAAAGAAATGAATCCAAAGACTTTGGGGGCATGGAAATACTGTAACGAATTTATTCTGTGCAAACTTTCACCTTGTTACTTTGTTCCCTGAGAAGGCACAGAAAAACATCTCTTTGCCAAAGCTTTTAAAAATTCTTTGGTGAAGAACTGTAGGCTTTTAGGAAAGTACTATGTGGGTTGGTGGTGCTGTAAGCACACTCTGCCATTCAGATGAGCTCCCTGAATTCAATGGGAGTGGGTGGTCCTGGCTGGGCCCACCAGAAGTTAGGCCCATGCATTTTTTTTTTTTTTTTTTTTTTTTAAAACTCTGATCCATTTATTATGGCAAATGGGTACAGCTTTTCCATTTTCTTCTTTTTCATGCCTTAAGCACAGATTTTTAGAAGCACATATTGAAAAGTCACTTAGAGGTTTTGTCTATGCAATGTGTCATTTTGATTCTCTTTTTCTTTCCTTTTCTCTATGTTTTTTAACTTAATTTCTTAGTGGCTACTTTGCAAATACAATGACCATCTTAAAGTAGTAAGAACCTAGTTTGACTGGTACCAACCTTGTTTCTGTAGGATATAAACTCTCTATTCCTATATATCAATGTCCCTCCCCCATTAAACTGTTATTGTTATCAGATCACATTTTCATATATTTTTGGCCCACTAACACATATCTATAGTGTTATTTTAGACATTGCTTATTAAGTCATATGGAGGAGAAGCAGTTACAAGCCAAAAGTACAATAAAACAGGATTTTATATTTATCTATGCAGTCACCCTTATCAATGTTCTTTATTTTCTTCTTATAGCTTCAAGTTACCATCAGTGTCCTTGTATTTCAGCCTAAATAATGACTTTTATCTGTAAATGTCATAATTTCTCCTTCATTCTTGAAAGATAATTTCAACAGATATAGAATTCTTGGTTGACATTTTTTTTTCTCTAAAGACTTTATGCCATCTCACTGTCTTCTGGCTGCCATGGCTTCTGATGAGAAATCAGCTGTTAACCTTATTGGGAGTCCCTTGTACATGACAAGTCTCTTCTCTCTTGTTGCTTTCAAAATCCTCTCTTTGTCATTGGATTTTGAAATTTTCAATCTATTACATCTCGGTGTAGATCTCTTAAAATCTATGCTGTTTGGGGTTCATTGTGATTCCTCTCTGTGGCTATTCATGTCTTTCTTTATATTTGGTAAGTTTCACCCATTATTTCTTCAAATACTATTTCTGCCCCTTTCTCTCTTTTCCTTCTGGGACTCCAGTGATGTTCACTTTTCTTCATTATTTTTTGTTTCTGCTTTTCACAGCGGATAACTTCAAATGTCGTGTCTTCAAATTCTTTGATCCTTTTTTCTGCTTGTTCAAAACTCCTGTTGAATCAGTCTAATGAGTTTTCATTTCAATGACTATACTTCATAGTTCCAAAACTTCTGTGTGGTTCTTTTTTATAATTTCTGTTTCTTTGTGTTGTTAGGACATGGTTTATCCAATATCATTTAGCTCTTTGTATATGGATTCCTTTAACTCACTGAACATATTTAAGATGGTTGATTTGAAGTCCTTGACCAATACTTTCAGTATATGTGCTTCCTGAACATGGACAGTTTCTGGCAAAGTCTTTTTTTTTGCCTGTGAATGGGCTATACTTTCCTGTTTCTTCATGTGCTTTATAATTTTTTGTTCAGTACTGGGTATTCTGAGTATTATGTTAACACTGGAAATCTAGTTCTTTCACTCCTCTGGGTTTGCAAGGATTTTTGTTTGTTTCTGTGTTTTTTGTTGTTGTTGCTGTTGTTGAGGACTGGAACCATCAATTTGTGACTTCTCCAAGCTATTTTTGCTCCTGTATCAAGAAGAGTCCATGGACTAATGGGACAGTGGGAGGAGAGTGGTGAGAAGGAGAGGGTACATAGAGTGGTGCTTGGAAGGAGAGTCCACCTCCAATAGAACATTGGGCACTTGCACTGGAGTGTTCTTTCTCTTTTCTACCTGTTTTCAACTTGCACCACAGGCTCTGACACAGTCTTTGTCACCTTCACTAAAACATATCTGTTCTGGTTTGCTGGAGCTTCACTGAAGGATGGCTGATGGAGTCTGGAAAACTTCTATCAGCTGGGCAGGCATGTGGCTGGTGTCTGCTGATCCCAGGTTGTGTTCCAGTTCCTCTCTCACCTCCTATGTTTTCTTGGTTCTTCTCCCAGGACATTTCTCTCTAAGCACCTTGGGGGTTCTGCCTTAGCATATCCTGGGGCAAACTCTGGGCTTCATCTCTGAGCTAAACCTCCTTCTGTCTGCATCTCCAAGCTTCTGTGTCAGTGTCAGCAAGCATCTGGGCCTGTGGAGCTCTTTTTAAAGGACTCCAGTAAACTAATCAAGATGCACTCTGAATGGGCAGAGCCAAATTTCCAGGGAAACATTCAATCGAGAGGTCACACCCGCCCAACGCAGCCCAAAACCCGCCGAGCAGAAGCATCAACAGGTAGCAGAGGAGCTCCATGCGGGCCGCCAGCTCCCGGGCCTACTGCAGCCGGCCCCGACCCGCCCGGCGCTGCGCCGCCTCCTCGGCGGCAGATCCCGCCCCTCCCCCCCATGCATTTTTATAGTAAGCAATTGCCCTTGAGTAGTAATCAGAATAGTTTGACTCAGAAGGCTCTTAAGTCATGATTCACTGATCACTGGTTCTGTGGAATAGTTATTGTTGGGTGGCTCACTCAAGTTCTATTTTGTTTATAAAACTCTTGTTTCAGAAAACAGATTAGTCCCACCAAAATAGAAAATCATGTCTTCTAATTATTTCACAGTTATGAGTTGGTTCAAAGTCCCAGAGTGACTTGAATGAATGGTAGATTTCAGTCCTCCTGAGGCTGGCTCAGGCAATAACGGTGTTCGGGATATTAGAGGATTACCTCATATATAGCATTCCAATTTTGCTAAAATTCTTAAGCAGTTGTATTGTAGATGTGTAGCATAGCAGATGGGCAACACAGATACTGCTTTTAGTATTGATAAAGGTATGGTTTTATGAAAGAGCAATTGGGCTTTCCAGTGCTAAAATTCAGAGTAGAGACACTTAGTAACACATACATAGACAGTGTTGGTATCTCAATAGGAGAGCCTTCACTGGCAAATTCATGACATGGAGGAGCAAAAGAGAACACGGGTTTCTTGCTTCCTGCTGTCAGCTCACACACAAAAAGAAGGGAGAAGCTATACCAAGTACATTAAAGTTATTCTTCCCTATTAAATAGCCAGAGAAGGTACCTGTACTGGTTTGAATTGGTTATGGACCCCAGAAAAGACTATGTTCTTTAATCCTATTAATTGGGTTGTTTCCATGGAGATGTGACCCCACCCATTCAAGGTGGGTCTTAATTAGTTTACTGGAGTCCTTAAGAGATGCTTAGAGAGAAAACACCCAGAGACATTTTGGAAACAGCCACTGAAACCAGAACCAGGAGAGAATCTAAGAGATGAAATCCAGAGTTTGCCCCAGGGGAGCTAAGAGAGGATCCCTAGACACTTAGAGAGAAATGCCCTGCAAGAAACAAGGAAGGACACACAGGAGCTGAGAGAGAAAAGCTAAGACAGAAGACCAGAGACATTTTGGAGAAAGCAACGGAAACCAGAAGCCAACCCTGGAGAAGTCCAGCAGACTCCAGCCATGTGCCTTCCCATGTAACAGAGGAACCCCAGGTGCCATCAGCCTTTCTTCAGGAAAGGTATCATCCTATTGATGCTTTAATTGGGACATGTTCATGGCCTTAGAACTGTAAATTTGTGAACTAATAAAGCCCTCACTATAAAAGCCAATTCGTTTCTGGTATTTGCATTTCGGCAGCCTTAGCAAACCGGAACAGTACCTCTTCTCTTCTGGGAAGAATGAATGGAGGTAGGAAGAGATCAGTTTAACTATTTTAGCAAATAGTTTGCTTCCTTGACATGGAAGGTCCAAGAATGAGTAAAAACATTTCTCTAACCCTGACCCCAAAAGACGTCACACCATGTTGAAAGGAGCAGTAGCTGATATAAGGTTCCTTGTTGCTTGTCACATTCTGGGAATCAGGCAAGACAGGGCAGCAGATTCCTGGGGATGGACCCTGTCCCTTTGTTGAGGGTCATTTAAGCTGCACTATTAAGAAAGCACCAGCCCCTTCCTGACAGGGACAAGGGTGGGATCCCAGTTTGGTGGCTACTGCTGTGGGATGTGGTGGAACTTTGGCCTCTAACCCTGTTCCGAACTCCCCTTGTATTGATTAGGAGAGCATCTGCTCCTTCCCAGCAAGGTCAAGGCCTGGAGTCCAAGCCTTTTACAAACAGCTGGATGATCTGGAGGAAGTTTTGCCATCAGACCTGTCCACAATTTATACCAGTCCTTCTAGTATAAATTGGGGTCTGGGGTCTAAGTCTTGTGCTTAAAGCTGTATGAAGCTTTCTAAAGCTGTTCAATGCTCCCAGTCCTGCTCCAGTCATTCTACTGTAGAGGGCAAAAAACTATATCCCATCGGCCAAATTTGGGCTCTCACCTGCTTTAGTAAATTAAGTTTTATTGGGCCACCCATTGGCTATGCTGCTTTCATGATATAAAACAGAATTGAGTAATTGCAATAGAGATCATATAAGTATTATTTATAAATATAATTTATATTTATAATTTATATTATCTGGCTCTTTACAGAAAAATGTTTGCTGACCCCTGCCCCACTAGGATAGGTTGCCTTAAGCATTCAGCTGTATCCTATATCCATAGAGCTCCGCAGAAGACCAATTCCCCCTGTGGACAGGAAGCTTGAAGAAAATCAGTCTTAAATAAGTTTAATCCAATCACTCAATCTATGCCTGATTCCAGAGGGTGACTTCTCTGCCTCAAATCCACTGGGTCACCAGTCATACTACTTCAACCCAACAGTGCTATGAGAATTGTCATTGCCACTGCTTTTGAAGTTGGGCAAAATATAGGAAAAGAAAATGAATGGTGTGATGGCTAGATTCATGTGTCAACTTGGCAAGGTGATGATGTCCAGGTGTCTAAGCAAGCACTGGACTAGCCATTACTACAAGAACATTTTGTGGCTGGTTAATAAACCAGAAGGCTGGTTTATTAAATCATCAATCAGTTGACTGCATCTGTGGATGATTACATCTATGATTAACTAAGGGAGTGTCTTCCCTAATGAGAGAATCCAGTCAGTTGGATTTAGTCCAATTAGTTGAGGAATTTTAAGGGAGAAGAGAGAACTTTCACTTCTTCAGCCAGCCAGGAACTTCACTGGAGTTGCCAGCTCTCTGCCTGCCGTATAGAATTTGGACTCATGCAACCTGCCTGACAGAATTTAGACTCATGCATCCCCACAGTTGCATGTGATACTTTTATAAAATCTCATATTTACAGATATCACCTGTTGGTACTATTTCCCTAGAGAACCCTGACTAATGTACATGGGTAATATCAGGATCCAGCCCCTAAATAAGGTAATTAAGGGAGACAGGCCCAGACAAGAAAATTGATCCCAGATTACCAAGTGAGGCTCCAGAGATGGCCATTGTGCCATTGTAACATGCCATATGCAAGAAAGCCATTTTCAACCTCGCTGATGCTTTGATCATTTGCAACCTTTAGAGTTGGTCAGGTTCATAAATTCCCTTTGACACAAGCTATTTTACTGTCTAATAGTATCCTCACTAAGTTGTCCAGGTTAATTGGATCTGCCCTTGCTACATGCAGTGATCCATGGCAGATACAGAATTGTGATTGATGAAAAGAGGAGCATGCAATCTGCTGGAGTCACATCTGCAGGCTGGTGATGGCTCTCCTGGCAGAACCCAAGTATGAGACAGCTCGTGAGAACACCCTCTCCTCACCTCCCTTGTGTTCAGGTATTTCCTCCATGGGAGGAGCTTAAGCAGTTGAGACAGACTTCAAATGAGTAGTGAGCACTGGGCTACTAAAATTTATCTTTGAGGGATGGTCCCAGAGTTCTGTTGCTGTAGCTCTCAGGGGATAGGGGATGCAATGGACTGCATTCTGGGTGGCCCAGCCTTCATTTTTTGGATGTAAAGGCCTTGAGTGTCAGATATTGTGCCTAGGTATCAATAGTAAAAGAAATCTTCTTACAGTATTTAATTGACTGCAGAGTGAAATGAAAGCTGTTGGACAGCTGTTATTTCTGTCTCATGAGTGAGGTCCAGGGGCAGGTTGACTGGTGACATCTGCTTGCCCATATACATGTTGATCACTCTATTGTCCTAATATCAGAGATTGAGGGGAGATACGAGTTTGGGATCTTTTCATTTTTTTCTCTCAGATGGCTTTCAGAATCTGACAACTTGTGTCCTTATTAACTGCCTCAAGGCTATATTAATTCTCCTGGCCTCCTTATGAGTTTCTTATGACTGTCCTAACAAATTACCACAAGCAATGAATTAAACAACACAGATTTATTGTCTTGCAGTTCTGTAGGTCAGAAGTCTGATACATATCTCACTGGGCTAAAATCAGGGTGTTGGCAGGGTTGGACCTTTCATGGAAGTTCTAGAGGAACTTTCCAATTTGGTTTATTGGCAGAATTCAGGTTTCTGTGGTTAAAGGACTGGGATCCCCATTTTCCTGCAGGTTGTTAGCCAAAGACTCTTCTAGGGTTCTTAATACCACCCACATGACTTTGCTTTTGAATCCCTTTCTTCCATCTTCAAAGTCAGCAAGGGCAGCTCAAGTCCCTCTCTTCCTGACAGTTCAGATTTGTCCTCCTCCTTCTTCTGTTTCATCTCTTTAACCCACTGAGGAAAGGTTCTTTGATTTTAAGGACTCATGAGATTGGGTCCATCTACATAACCCAGGAAAATCTCAGCATCTCAAGGTACATAACTAAAAGTCACCTTCAAAGTCTCTTTTGCCATGTAAGGAAACAGTCACAGTTTTTAGAGGTTAGGGCATGGGTATCTTTGTTGTTGTTTTTTTTTTTTTTTTTTCCTACCACAGTCCACCATCTAGCCCCAAAAGATTAATGTCCATCTTACAAGTCAGATATATTCACCCCATCCCAAGGTCTCAAAAAGCCTCAGTCCATTGTAGGATCACTTCGAAGTTCAAAATCTCATCTAAAGCTCATCAGTTCAAAAAGTCCAACATTTCATCATCTAAATTTTCTACGTATCTGTGGACCTATGAATCCAAAGTAATAACTTACCTGTTCTTAAAATGAAATGGTGGAGCAGGCATAGAGTAACAGTTTCAGACATAACCCTGTTTGAAAGGAGAGAAAATAGAAGGAGAAAAGGCGCCATCTGTCCCAAACAAATTTCAAAATTCATCCAAGCAATCTTCGTTGGTTCATGATTCTACTCTCTGGATTCTCAGCTCTGCCACCTCTGCCTCCATGGTCTGCACAGCAAGTGAAGGGCAGCTGGAGAGTTCAGCCTGGAAATGACATATGTTGCTTTCGGGACAGTTCATTGGCCAGAATTAGGCTTGTGTTCCTGGGTGGTGGACCAAACAAAGCTCCCTTCACCTCCCAAAGATGTCCGTACCTTAATCCCAGGAACCTATGCGTATGTTACATTGTATGGCAAAAGGAACTTTTCATGTTTTTAATTATGTACCCTAATTGGCCCGACTTGATCATGTGAGTCTTTAAATGCAGAGAGCTGGCTCAAGTTGGAGGAAGAAGAGGAATTCAGAGAGAATGGGAGTAGGAGAAGGGTTTGAAACTCCATTGCTGGCTCTGAGATATAGGAGCCCACTTGCAGGGACTGCAGAGAGGCCCCTGGGAGCAGACAGCCAGCAAGGAAACAGGAACCACAGTCCTACGAGCACAAGGAACTGGATTCTGCCGTCAGCTGGAATAGCCTGGAAGTGAATTCTTCCCAGAGCCTTCTGATTAGAGCTCAGCCAGCCAACATCTTGATTTAGGCTTTGTGCAATGCACAGCTGAGAAATTGGCTTCTGACTCAAATACCTGGGATATAAGAAATATGTATTGCTTGTGGTATTTTGTCACAGCAGCAATAGGAAACTAATACACCTTGTTAATCTTCTACGGCTCAGAAATGTGGTTATCCAAGTGTTTGGGAAGGGCTGGGGAGCAAAATTATCAGTGGGCACTCATGGCACCCTTCACAGTATCTAATGGGTATTAACTGACATCCCGAAAGAGGTGTAAGAAATGCCCTTTTATCGTGAAATCATCAAAAAGTAAGACCTGCATGTTGGAACATGGTTAACAACTGTTAACCTGAAGAAAATCCAAATGAATAGTTTTAAGAGATACAAAAGGAAAATTGTCAGTTCTATATGGAAAGTGACTATTTCTTATTCATCTTTATTGTCACAGTGTTCAGTGTAGCCTGTGGAGTCAGTTCCAATGGTATTTGTTGGAAAGTCATGCTTAAAATTGCTAATAACCTCCGTAGGAATAATCTAGTAGGAAAACCATTGAAAAAGGAATAGCTTTTCATCTGCAATGGTTTTGTCTCTTACAGAATATAATTAGATCAGAAAACAAAGCAAATCCTTAAACAGAAAGAAGAATTTCAACAGGAAATGATGAAACTTGACACAAGCTTGCATTGGTTATTGAAAATATTTGTTGATATTACATTTAATTATTTAAATATTTGATCATTTTAAACACTAAACAATTATTTGTTAGAAATTATGGGATTTAAATATTTTCTGAATGCTGTTATGCTTTTAAAACCAAAAAATTACAGTCTATTAAAATATGAATAAAATGATTTTGAATTATTCTCAATTTTAGATATCAGGTGGTGATTTTAATCTGTAAACTTTGCCTGTTTTTGTTTGTTTGCTTTTTAGAGGAGGGTGATAATATTTGTAATTATTTTGTATGTGTTTAGATTGGAAATTCACACATATTTATTACTCAATCTGTCAAAATTGAGACATTTATTCAGGGTGAACATCTTCCAATCTCTGCAGTTTGGAGAAGGAAAGATTTTTTACAAAAAGCACTGGTGCAGCGTGTGTGATTGACAGCTTTAGTTGGGGATGGTCACAATTTACAATCCGTTTTTATGTCACTCTTATATGATTCCCATAAACCTGTAAGCTAAGCCGAAATGGTTATGCTTATGAGAACACTGGGGCTCTGAAAAGGTAGTTGGAGAAAAGGTAGCATGGGAGATGATTTTTGGATAATTTTGTGAGATCTTCAACAAAAATATAAAAACAGTTCAAGCCTCCCTGAGTGTCACGGTTGCTTCCTGAGAACAGCAGCATCTCCTCTTAGGCTCTGTGGCCCGGCAGGTGCCACATCCATCCTTCCAGGTGCTGCCTGTGACGCCAGCTCACCTGGTGGCGGTCACCACAGGGCATGGCTCCTGGATAACGAGCCGCCTGATGGTTACTGTTAGACTTTCCTTTTCCTCTTCCCTTAAGCCCTGTCAGGGAGATCCAGGGGAATAATGGACGTGTCAGTATCAATGTTTTACGGAATTGAATGAAACGATACTGCTTTAATGATCAGCGTCCCTCTCGAGGACCCAGACAAGCGCCTTCAGGCTCACCCACCTGGCCTGCTGGACACGCAATGTCCGCACTGCCACCTCTTCTGGTGGCTTCTGACGGTGGGTGGTGATGGGCTCCTTCCCCGCTGTCATGGAATCCTAGCGGCTGTGACTCCGTCCCTCTGGCTCCAGATTTGGTGTGACACTGAATTGCTTCTCATTTCTCTTCATCTTGATGATTAATTCAGGCTGCACCACACGTGTCCTCAGAGCCAATGGGCTGCTGTGAGGGGTTTGCCAGGACCCTCAGTGGGGGTTGAAGGTTTTTCACCCTGACCTTGAACTTCAAGGATGTGAGATAGAGCTGCGACAGCTCTCCTGATGCTTATGTGGGGTCTGAGAAACACTAAAAGCATTCCAGAATCTCCTAGATACGTGAGCCAGTAAGTTGATTTTGCCCAAGCTATTGACGCATTTCTCGTGGCAGGATATCAACTCTGAGTTCCATGATATTTTCTGTTCTCATTTATTTCTTCAATACAGGCATATATTGATTACTTCTTTTTGGAGTCAGTTACTTCTATAGGTGTAGGTAAACCACTTTTCTGTTTTATATTGAAATATGCCAGAAAGTCTATTTGAAATATTATAGTCTATAAAAATATCTATTCATGAAAGATTTAGAAAACAGTGTATTTAAATGCAAAAGTATGAACATCAAGAAATGTGTTTTTCCTACTTTTGAGGTTTTAGAACATTCTAATGTTATATCAATGCATTCTGCATTTAGTAGCTACTTTTGTTGTAAGTTACGACTCAAGGATTTTTGCCAAACTAACCATCTGGAAATCAATGTGATATTTTTAGAAAAATAGATCCAAGTTTCAATTTAACCAAGTGATTGGGTTTTTTTTAATTATTATTATTATTCTACTATTTAAAAGCAAATAAGCAATTTCTGCATGGCCCCCTCTTAAATTTCATGCATCATTCATTCTTAGAAATATATATTTTTTAAATATAGCTATCACAGCTATACCTTATAGCTGGTAGAGTTTCATTTTAAGAAATGAGATCTCTGACTGTCTTTATAAAAACTGTTTAATAATCAAAATTTGCTCTTGATGTTGGGGAAGCACTTTTCAGTTACTTCAAAATTCTCATCATAATTTTGCACTTTATTCTCTCCTGGGAAACAGATTTATTTGTTTACAAAGTCCTTTGAAGGAACTTCTTTTGTCTAACTTAGGATTTATATAAGCCTTGTAAATTTTGAGTAGCTGTTTTTTAAAAAAGTTGTAATTGTGACTTTTATTAAAGAAAATACATGTGATTCTCTTTGTTTTTCTAAAGATGTGCTTTCCTTTCATTAGAAAAACCCTGATACTGTAGTGCATCTTGTCTAATTTGAATTTGTTGATATTTGAGTAGTAGAATATAGCTTTGTAGTTCTAAACACAGCCTGAAAATCTTGTGTTTAAGAATTCAAAAGAATTCTGGAAAATCCAATAAAACTTCTTTGAAATATTTTAAATGTATTATATAAAAGCTTAATAAATCATGGAGTTTCAATTCCATCAAAGTTAGAGATAAATTATAAGAAATAAATACAACAGAAGGTTTCTGAAGAATTTTATCTCATTCAAAAAGCCTTAAGCTATGCCATCCAATATGGTAGCCATTAGCTAATTTAAATTTTAAATTACTCAAATAAAAAAATAAACCAGTGTCTATGCTTGACTGGTCACATTTTAAGCACTCAGTAGCTACATGGGCTAGTCGTTAGTATAATATATAGTGCATGTATAGAATGTTGCATCATCTCAGAAAGTTCTGTTGGTCAGTGCTGATCAAAAGTGTGATTGATTTGAATTTTTTCAACAACAGTTATCAGAAGACTTTCAGATTGTTCTTCCTTAAATCATATTATTGTCACAATGTCAGTAATATTTTCATGACGATTGGACGTGAAATCTCTTAAGAGTTCATTAAAGCTTCTGAAAGCATTCAGCATCTGTCTTCAAAAGGAAGAGATAAAAGATCTTGTCTTAAAGTGGAAAGTTCTGTTTATTCTCATGAATAACAGTGCAATGTGGAAATTCATCAATCATTTTGGTTTTTCCCCATTTTTTAGTGTGAGTATGAATCTGTAGAGTGCCTTCAAACTGTGGGCCTGATAATTAAGGGGTCTCTCTTTGGAGGTCCAGTGGTTTTCCCAGAACCACTATTTGCCAATATGCTTGCAATGTGAAAAATGACAGTTTTCCTTTAGAATTGTGATTCGTCTTACCCACATTAGATAACTAATCTGAATATAAGACATATAAGAAAATCCCCCTGTAATGACAACCACTGAATTTAAATCAACACTGAAAGATGAGCTAGAAAACCACTTTCTTGTTGGGAAATGACAGGGGCTTGAAGAGGAATAAAAGGAGAGATGGCAGCACGCAATAGTGTAAACTTGGAAGTGGGAGTGAGCTTACAACTGTCAACAGAAATGGAAATGAAATGCAGCATAGATGATTGGCGGAACACTGCAGCAGGTGACATCGCAGGAGAATGTTCCAGGCAGTGGGGACAGCTAATGCCAAGATCTTAAGGCAGAAATGAGATTGCTCTGATCAAGAAACAGGAGCACATCCAAGTGGCTGATTTCATTAAGCCTGGGGAGAGCAAGGGTCAAAATGGTAGTGGAAAAGAAGGGCGATGTGGACAAACAAAGATAAAGAAATAGAAACTAGCTATTTCAGTTTCCAGGAGCTTACAGATTATAAAAATGTTCAAGTGTTGTGATTTGTGACTCAGCCATGAGTGCCTGCCCCTCCCCATCTCTAACTGGATGCTTTACACAATCTGTATCTATAGTCTATGTAATTTATTGTATCTATACCTGTGTCTGTCTGTATCTATCAGTATCCCAAACTCTCCATAAAATTCCAGTTATTGGGCATCTAACTGCCTACCTGACATAAGAGCATAGACCTCTAACAGAAATCTCAAAGCTTTAAAGACCAAACAGAATGTTTTTGAGGCCCCTTTCCAGTAGTCTCCCATTCAAAATATTCCACTCAAATACTTGTGTTCTTGCATCCTCTTTTTCTCTCACACATTTGCATTTAATCCATTAGCAAGTTTTGTCAACTCTACTGTGAAAACACTCTTCAAACTCATCAATTTTCTCTCTTTCTTCTGCTGTTGTCATGGCCCAATGTACCCTGATTCTTGCTGGTAATACTATAACTGCCCTTCTAGTCCCAGCCTCTCTGGCAGTGGGAAATTCTCTAAGGGTCTTTTTACTGGACTCCCTGCTCCCATCACTCCCCCATCCTTCCCCCCACTGAAGCCTAATTGATTATACGCCACCCGATCCCCCATGTGGTTTGTGAGCAAGGTGCTATGTCATGTGTGAGCAAGGGAGCTTGGCACACAGCTGAGACCGGACATAACATCACAGCTGCATATTCAAGAATGGCAGGGGTCTCCCCAAAACAGGTATCAGGAGGGAGAGAGAGAGTCACATTTTCACCAACAGTGAGCCACATGGCTTGGGAATGTGCTCTACCACTGAGAGGGAGGAACTGAACAAAGGTGAGACTGGGGCAGGACACCTGCCTGTCATCCCCGCTAGCCGAGCATCAGAGCAGAAGCTAAGGCTTTCAGGAGAAACTACATGAGGTCCTCACGCAGCTTGGTGGCTCTTCAAAAGGCACTGCACATTCAGATCACCTGTGGAATTCGTCAGGCCAGAGTCTGGCAGTGCATTTGTCTGGGTTTAGGTATTTGGGGTTTTTAAATGTTGCACTTCCAGTAATTACAATAGTCACATCAGTGTTTGGAACTACTGACATAAATCATCTCCTTTTTAATTACATCATCAGGTATAACTGATAATGTTACTTTCCTGTTTATCTTGCATCATTACCTTTATATGATATAGGTTGGTAGACACTGCTGTACCTACTGTAACTATAATTAGATGAAAATTAGCTGGCAGTCATTCTTCTCTCTCCTCCAAAGTGATAAAGTCCAACTTCTGAGGTCACTATACTTTTGCTATTACACTTGGCACCCCAAATGTAGAGTGAGTGAAGATATAATTACTAAATTCCTGGCAAAATCACCCTTTGCTTAATTCCAGGACTGAATTAGAATGATCTTCCAGCAACTGATTTTTATCTGGTCAGATTCTTCATCAAATTCAAATACTGGCATTTGGGATGCAGCAAGGTGAGAAATTAAAAAGCCAAGAATTTGGTATGGGGGATTTCCACTATGTGATGGGCAGCCTCTAAGGAGGTCCCCAATGACCCCTGCCTCCTGGGGTTTGTGTCCTTGTGTGATCCCTTCCTCCTGGGGATGGGCTGGATTTAGCTATTCGCTTCTGATGAAGAGAATATGGCAGAAGTGATGGGACATCCCTTCTGAGGTTAGGTTATAAGAAAAACTGGTTCCCACATTGGGGCACTCCCTTCCCTCTCTCACATTGCTTCTGCTGAGAAGCCACCTGCCAGGGTCTGAGGAGATGGAGAGGCCTGTGGTGAGGGGATGGATGTGCTGACAGCCCAGTGAATGAGCTTAGAAGCAGATCTTTTCCTGACCAGGCTAGGCCTTGGGTGCACCTGCAGCCCAGCCAGTGGCTTGTCTGCTGCCTCATGGGGGACCTTGCTTCAGAGACACCAGCTAAACTGTACCTAGATCCCCGACCCTCAGATGCTGTGGGATAATAAATATTTGTTGTTTTAAACTTCAAGTATTGGGATCATTTTTTATACAGAAACATAACTAATGTCCATCCTATCTGACTAATTAACATTGAATATTATATATTGTTTTCTAGAAGTAATCTTCTCTTTTTGATGCATTGTCGAGATATATATATATATATATTTTGACATCATGCACTGGTAAAGAGGAAAAGCTGATTCAGTGAAATAAGTAGTGCCAGTGTTTACACAGTTCAAACAAGATAGTTTTCATGCATATATTTTTTAGGAAGTTCATGGAAGAAATTTTTTGCACAAAGGGTTGCATGTGAAATTCAAATTAGAAATAGAAAACTTTCTTATTCAGATAACAAGTTTAAAATTGTTAGTTGTTTATCTGTCTTTCTAATATATTTGTATGTATTTATGTATTTACTTACTTATTTGTTCCTTTCTTTATTGAGACCGTGAGAGGAATGAGTTAACACAGCAGGACTGTTTTACTCAATTCTTGCTTATCTTTGTAGTCAGAGCAATGCCAGCAGCAACTGAGCCATGGGAATAGCCACATAGTTACTGACTAGACATGTTATTCTATGTGCCCCCATCGGTGGGTCTGGGCATCAGATGTACCAGTGGTCCATATGTTTAAAGTAAACCTGAAGATTCTCGGTGTGCACCCGGCGCTGGTTTGGAGTCTGCACCATGGCAGATGTCTTAGTTTCTGAGCAGCTATGACAAATACCACACAGTGGGTTTGCTTAAACATTGGAAATTTAATGGCTCGCGATTTTGAAGTTAGAAGTCCAGAATTGAGGGGTTAGCAGGGTGATGCTTTTTCCCCATAGGCTGTTAAGTTCTGGTGCTGTCTGCTGGTGATCCTTGGGGGTTCCTTGGCTTGTGCCCCTGCCTTGCATCACCTGGTGCTGTCCTCTCCTTTCTCTTCTGGGTTTCTGCTGACTTCCCGCTTCCGGCTCTTCCCCCTGGCTCTCTCTGACTATGTCTGAATTTCTTGTGCTTATGAAGGACTCAAGTCACCCAGATTAAGGTCCACCTTCCTTCACTGAAGTCACATCTTCAAGAGATCCTGTTTACAGTGTCTTCTAACAAAGGACTTTCTATGTCTGATGAGAATTCTTAAGCACTGAAATTTGTGACTTAATTTGCAAGATACTTTCTTTATCTTAGAAGGGTATATTTTCTTGTCTCTAGGACAGTTAAAGTAAAGCTTTGTTTAAAAGGTCATTGTTATTCAAACCTGAAAAGAGCTGAAGACTATCATGATAAAATTCCTATTACATATCCTATCAAATATATATTATATAATCTTAAAAGTAATGTACTAAAGGGTCAAGGAATAAAAAAAATATGTGTTCAGATAGTCACCTTCAGTAGCTCTTTGATTTTTAGAATTTTACTGCAGTGCATTCATAATTAATATTCCAGAGAGTGGTATTTTTGTTGCTATAGGCACCAAATTGGAGCAGAAGAAGGAGGGGCTCGCAGCTGTCTGGGTGCCTAGGATAATGAGGAACAAACTTCAGAATGCAGAGATGGATGATTGGAAAACTGCTAAATTACTGCATTTCTGAGAAGGTGCAAATGTGGAAAATAGGTATTCAAAGATGAAAATGTCCATAACATTATCAGAAAATATAAATGTAGAGTAAAGACCTAACTACTCATACCAGTCTGCAACCTCAAGACATAACATAAGGATCGGGGTAATAAGTTCTCAAAATTTCTGAGTTGCAGAAGCAGGATCAGAATGAATATGAAAGGAGACTTCACAAAATACTTGACATTGACTTACCTTGACTATGTACAGGCAGGGTTCATTAAGACTAATTACAATGACTGATTGAATTATCTTAGTTCTTTTAAACATTTTTCTGATCTTCTAATTTTTTTTTCAGAACCATCTATCTTTATACTTTATTATTAGTCCTTTGATGCAGAGTCTCAAAAAATTTGGTATAAACTCAGAATTGTTTCTCTCCATGGAAATCTTTAGTAAAAAGTGAAAAGTTTGTACAATCTGAAAAGAAACCAGAGTATTATCTTCTAATTTTTAAGTAGACAATAGAATACTTGGATATACTTAGCTATCTGTGCTGTTCATTGCTTCCTTTCATCCACAACCAAATGCTCTCAAAGTTGTATCAACATGTCTCCAATATTGTTCCTTAATGAACCCATTTCTCTCTGTTTCACAGACGCTTTCATTTGAGATCATTATGAACCCTTAGCTGGACTGTAGTGAAAGACAGTTTTTAATCCCTGAAGTATCTCTGACTCTTACTCATCTTCTTTTTTACACCTGAAGTTGATATTTGAAGAAGAGAAATGATAGCAAGTCAATAACAGCTCTCCATAATTATTGGACAAAACCAGATATCTAACTGTGTTGAAAATATGCACACTTTGTAGTTTCACTTATCGACGCTTCCTTAATTTTACCCTAGATGCAGGCCATACTTAAGCTTCCTTAAGCTTATCATGCTTTTTTACACTATTACGATTTTGCTTGTTATTTCCTTGTCCTTCCTTCCTTGAATACTTGGCAAATTTTATTTCAAGTATTTCTTCTTACCTGACTTCTCTGTAGTCTTCCCTAATGCCTACTCCTTTTCCTTTTATCCTAAACATAATGTGTTCAGACTTCCACTGATTTTTTTTTAATATTTCTGTTAGCATTCATCTCAATATAATTTAATTATGCAGATACATTTTGTCTTCCTCATTAGACTGTGACCCTGTGCGTGGGTTTGTGTGCCTTTGTATGCCCATTGTTCAGCATGGTATCTAAATTGTGGAAGGTAATACCTATTTTTAAATGCATTACTGCATGCCTAATTTAATTCTAGAGTTGACTCATTCATGACGGAATTGAATTATCTTGATTTCTCACTAGAAGTTAACCCAGTTATTACTTAGCAGTCCCTGTGGGACTTTTGGAGGAAACTTAATAACAGCTTAAGAATATGCAATCATTGCCATTCCAGTCCATTGCTGGTCTTCTCAGTTTCTCACAAAGCAAGTTTGAATCTATTCACTGATGAATTCATTCAACAAATATTTACTGATCACTTACTATGCCTTAAGAAAAATAATCGATGCCTCATGAAGTTTACATTCCAGAGGAGAAAACACAAGTGCTTGAGTACGTATATAACATCAAGATCTATATTAAGTGCTATGAGTCAAACAAGCGGAATAATAAAGTATGTAGGGATGAAGCAAGAGTCATTTTAAATAAAAGAATCATCAGTGCATCCCTAGGGAGGTGACATTTGCGCAAAGACGTGAAAGATGTAAGAGGGAAAGTCATGTGACAATCTGGAGAGAGCATTTCTGATATAGGAATGAGCATGTGCCTTTGGTAGTATCTTAAAGGTTTGGTTCTCTAAAACAGAGCCTGAGATGGGAATTCTTGTTCAAGTGATTAATTTGCTGCATGCTTACAGGAGAAAGGAAGTGAGGGAAGCAAGACAAAGCAGGGGAAGAAAGCTGAAGGAAAAATTGTGGTCTTAGCTAGAAACTAGCTTCAGTTCAATTTGAAGTGGCAGCTCTGTAATGGAAAATATGTCCCAGAATTAGTCCCATCTTGAAGCGTAGAGGCTAGCCATTTGTACTGCTGTATCGACAGTCACTGTTTAAGAATCTGCTTCCAGATTTGGGATTGCTAACCTCTGGGTGAGACAACTCCAGTTTAACTGGAGAAGTGGAGAGCTGTGAGTCTTTAGCCATTTAATTGCAGTTGGGAGGTGGGTGCACAAGGCATAAAGATGGGAATGAATTTAGCTTCTTCAGTGGAAGCCAGGAAGGCAATTTGGCTAGAACAGTAATTCTTAAACTTTGCTGCATATTTGAAACATCTTGGAAACTTAAAAATGCTAATGCCCAGATCACATCACAGATTAATTCAATGAGATTTCCCAAGGATGGTTGGTACCTTTGAATCAGTGGTTTTTAAAATTTCTTACATGATTCCAATGTACAGTCAAATTTGAGAGCCAGTGGACCAGAGTGGAGTTTGGTGTGAGATGAGAGACAGAAAATGCAGAGCAAAGCAGGCTGTAGGGAGGGGTTTTGTGTTTAATATCACTGGAATAGGAAGCCCAGAGATGGTTTTAACCAGGACAGTTATAAGATGTGATTAATGTTTTAACCCCATTCCTTCAACTCTCATGCAGTTAACTGTAAGTTCAATAGTGGAAGCAAGGAGGCCAGTTAGGAATCCACTGCAATAGTAAGAAATGATGGTGACCTGGATTTGGGCGGTGGTGAGATGTGCACAAGTTCACAATGTGCTTTGAATTGAGGGCCAATGAAATCACCTTTGGGCTGAATGTTGGTTATAAGGGAAAGAATAACTCAGTTTTTAAGCATGAGGTACCATTTACTGAGATGGAGAAATGGTGGTTGGGGGCAGATTATTGACAATGAGTTAAGGGTTCACTATTATAGTTATTAGTTATAAGATACCTTTTAGAATTACGAGTGAAGATGCCCATGGTCAGTGAGCTACAGGAGACTAGGGCTCAAGAAATAGTGGAAGTTAGAGATAGAAATGTGGCAATCACTGGTGTTTAAGTGGCATCTAAGGATGAGGGTGATATCACCTCTGGAGTGAGAATTAATATTTAAAAGGGAAGAAGTAAATTCTAGGGCACTCCACATTTTGGAGTTTCTGGAAGAGAATGGATACTAAGTGATTGCAAATGAGATGCCAATGGTTTAGTTGGAAACCTAGCAAGGTGTGGTGTCCCCCAAATCAGATAAAGGAGTTTCTTAAGGAGAAAGGAAAATTTAACTATGCCCAATGCTGCTGAGAAACAAAAGAAATTGGATTTGGCAAAAGGGGTATCGTTTTGACTTTGATAAGAGCAGTTTCAGTGGGATGTGAGAATTACAGCCTAATTTGAATGAAGTGGGAGGAAAATGGGAGATGGTGGTATGTAGCCAGTGAACAAGAAAACCCTTGAAGTATTTTACTATGAAAGGTAGCAGAGAGATGTGATGGTGGCTGTGGGAGTTTGTTCATAATATAATGTGAGATAGCAGACTATTATGTTTTGAATTATCCAATTAAAAATAAAGGTAATATCTATTCTAGACAAGAGATAAATTTTTTAGGATAAAAAAAGTTCAGGCTTCTGGTACAGGCAAGATAATGTAGACTCACTTCTTCCTGCTTCTTCCCAGTAAATTCAATTATACATCCTGAAATAATGCAAGAGGCAGCCAGATGTTAGAGTATGGATACCATATGGTGCGAACTAGAAAGAGACGATGGTGATCAGAAAACTGGGTGCTTGGAATTAAGATGTTGGCAGTATATGGCTATTGGTCAGGGCTAAAGTATTGCATTACCAAAGAAGTGCTTGGGAACAGAAAAGATTGTGGAAGTTAAGAAGCTAGCATTCTGAGTCTATCATACATATGTCTATTGAAATGATGGCAGGCATTGTGCTGGAGAAATAAACAATGAACAACATAATTAGGTGCAAGGTGATTTGGTAGAAAGATCTTTATTACACTCTAGAAAACATATCTTCGTTTCTGTTCTCTGAAAATGAACATAATCATGAGGTCAGACCCATTCTAGTAACACAATTAAGACCACATATGAGGTTTTGAATTTTATTATAGGTAGCTTTTGTTTATAATTCTCCAAGTGCTCCAACTAATACCTTTATTAGGAAGGTTAATTTTCAGTAATTTAATGATTCTTTAATGCAGAAAAACTACTGTTCAGTTCAGAATTGGAGACTTTTTACAAGTTAACAAAGTCTGAAAAATGGATGGATATCATGCTTGTTTTCACTATTTGTCTATCCCTTGTTGCAGAATATAAATGTTAACACATTGTCATATCAAGTGCTCAAGCAGATATTAGATATGCATACTGGAAACGAATGGGGACACATAGTTCTAAAGTGATAATAAACTCATACAATTTTAGAATATTTTCATTTCTTGCCATTCCTGACTGTTTCTTGGCAATTCCCTAGCCTCTGTTTTGTTCTGTAGCATTGCCTTTATATTTTATATATTCCAAATTTTACTGCCTTGCCCTATGCTTTCTGTTCTCTTCCATGCTTCTTTGTCTTTGCACACTGTTCTCATTTTCTGGATTGGAATTACTCTCCTTGTCTGTCTGGCTAACTCATCCTTTCAAGACTCTATAGCATGTGAAACCCTCTCAAGGAATTAGAGTTGACAACTCCCTCCTTTGCATCCCTGGTGCCATTCTATTACACCAACGTGTTATCTTTTGTTATCTTGTTTGTTTTTCTTGTTAGATTCTGACATCCTTAAGACAAAGATCATGTCTTTTTCACCCTTTTCCCTAATACTTAGTACAGTGCATGACACATAGTTGTGGGATTGATGAATGAATGGATGAGCAAATGATAATATTCTTTATCCGAATAATTATTGACATTGAAGTGATCTCATTCAAACATTTGAACTATGTTTACGGGCATTTGGAATTTGTAATGACCAAAGTTAAGAAGAGGAGATTTGTGTGATAAAACATTGGAATTTGGAAAAGTTTTTAAAAAAGACTATAGGTGACATTGTTGATGAATAATCCCACTTTTTAAAAGTAGATCTTCTAAGAAGTATCATTTAAGTTAATGGAAAGAGAGTCTTTCATTAAACTATACACTTTTTGGATGAGTGACCCTGTTTATGGTTACTAAATTGTGAAATATGAATAGAATCCATGAAGGGACAATTTTGTACTTTATCGTAGGCTATCACCAATATAACATTTCTAGTTTGAACGTCTGCTTTCACAAATGATTACAGTAGGGCTCCGTTGCCACCTGAAAGAGACATACATTGTAATTCTTTAGACTCTCAGCTTCATATATAATGTTAATGTATTTACCCCCACCCCCAGAAAAAAAGATCATGATTAGTTACAAAAAGTAGTTATACATCAAATTTCAAATTTTGGGACCCTTTAATTCTACCAGCAACATTGAACCTTTCCTTAGATTTTTTTCCTCCAAGTTGCCCTCCTTCTAATAGGCTCAATAACCCACCTGTAATTTGCTTCATTTCCTTTTCTGTCTCACTCCCCCAGAACCCTATCAGTGTTTTGTGGAATCACCTCCCAAGTAGATTATTTGCACTCACATCCTTTTCCCAGGGTCAGCTTCTGGGGGAGCCCCACTTTTAATAGTCATCCAAGAACTCCAAAGGTAGTGACAATTTAAGTGAATTTTGTAGGCATGAGCAAGACTTTCCCAGGTCATTGAAAAAGTGGCTCCTCAAAAAAGAAGAAATATATTACAAAGTGTAATCAGGATGTCACTTTCAGGGTTCTGCAATTAATTTGGTCATGGAAAGCAATCCTAGGGTTGTGCAAAATAAAACTGTGGGTCTAAGCATAAATTAGACTAAAGAGTCTTGTACATCTTTATAAGGAGGATGGGTTTTAACTCATGCCGAGTAGAAAATTGCATAAAGAACATGTAGTGGAGCAGCATGATCATATTTGTCTTCCTTTGGCTAGATGTAGGGAGACCATCTATGAGAATATGTCTCTAATTTACCCTCCGGAGAATGCAAGAGTGAATGCAGGCAGGGCCACAGATGGCAAAGTGGTGCAGAGACTGAAGGTGTTTTTGGAATTTATAATGAAAAGGACTTTAAATGACTAGATATAGTGGGGGGAATTTGGGAACAAGGGCGGTGTTTAGTTCCTGCTTACGTGGGTGGCAGTAATCCATAGGGGCATGTAATTAAATAGGAAGGATGAGATCAGAAATACACTGGGAAGTAAAGCAGGGTTTGGAGAAAAATGGCAGCAAGTTTTGGACCCCATGGGTTTGAGCTGTTTTTCCATTACTCGAGGAACATTTGGGAGAAAATTTCAGAACATCAATGAAGGGGTCACATCTGTGATATTTCTGAGTGTGGATGGCTCACTTGGCAGAATACTGTAACTAGGGATTTTTATTATTATTTTTACAGGTGTGGGAATGGCTGGGAGGAGTTGTATAGTTTGCTTAAGGCTGGATAAGAAGGGAGCGTGAGACCACCAATTATACATGTAGTAGGAGTAGATGTTAGCTCCAAAAGCCCACAGGTTTTTCACAGTTACAGTGTTATTAAAAATATAATCTATAAAGTGGAGCCTCAATGCATAAGAGGGGTGCTTCTAGGCCCAGCACTGCCACTCGAGAAAGCAGCTCTGCTCTCCTCTGACAGCGGCTTACTGTGCAAGTTCCATTTAAATCATTCCAGGGGAATGGGGAAGTCGTCCTGTTAATAAAAAGAACTACAATAAATAAAATAAATTGAAAACCAATATATTTTTGCATGCTACCATTCAGAGAAGGATGGGAAGAGGTGAGTGAGTAGGATCCTGGGACAGAGAATTAATTAAAGGACCACTCGAGGAGCATGGTCTCATGTAGTGAAAATAAAGCTGTTTGTAGAAAAAATTCTTTTATGATGAAAATAGTTGACAATAAATCATTTATGCCCATATATAAAAACACTTGTTTGCAAAATTGTCTTCTGTCCTCAGTTACTTTTTGTGTATGTACTAGTGGACTTATATAATTGTGTGCATGTGTATGTGTAAGATACAGACCGTGAGAGACAGAGCATGCTAAAAACATGAAATCAAATAATAAGCTATTATGAATAGACTAATGCACTGATAAATCATATTAAATCTGTCTGGGATTCAATAAAAATTAACAATGCTCATTGAAACATTTAAACTGAAAATCTTAGGGCTAGTAATGAAGTGAAGATGCTGTTGTATTTATTTCTTAGCAGGTGATCTGGTTGTGTTGCCTCACGAATGTTAAATAATTTTGCCATTACAGAGAAAGATATGAGGACTTCATTTTTCACAGGAAACAGACTGATTATTCAAATTGGATACCACAGCACATTATTGCAACCCTTGATTATCTTTCATCTCATTAAAAAGCTGTTGAAAAATAATTTATTATTTAGTTGCTAATAGATGATAAAAATTCATTTTTGCTAATGGCACAATCAAATTATATTTTATTGCTCAGTTTTTACTGGTCTTGATAAGAGGACAGTAGATTAATTATAGCTCTATACCACCATCTCAGGAACAAAGGAAATTATACCTGCTGAACTTGGTCCTATTTAGATGAAACAGATTTTGCTGTATTTTAAGGAAATGATATCTAAAAACCGGAAAGTACATATTAACAATTCTAGGACCTTACATTTCTTCTAGTAGGGGATTCATAGAGAAAAATGGCATTAAATTATTCTTAACAAATACAGTGAGACTCAATATTCTTACCCATATATTACTCTGCAAACTAGACTCAACTTACAAAAAGTAAAACAAGAACAAAAAGTAGCTTGTTTATTTCTTTAATGTAATAAAAGCAAAACCTTTGAAAGGTGGGTTCTAAAGAGAAATGGGTGAGAGGCGGCCTCCACTGCTATTTTCTGAGATTCACCTTCCTGGAATCTCCCGTTTATTATCCATACCTCCTCTGCAGGGCTCTCGGGGAAGGTGCTGCTACTGAAATGTTCCTGCAAAGCCACGGGCACACTAAGCCTGCTTTAATTCTCCTTGGTATCAAAGAGGCCAGGCTGGAATGTATAAACACATTTGTCCTCGATGGAAAGGAATAAAGAATGCTACCGACAAATAGTGCGTGTCTCTCTCTTGCTGGGCCGTCCCTCTTGGTGAGTCACTTGCAGGGGGCAGGTAATGGCTCCAAAGCTGGCCACGCCCTAGTCCCGGTGTTATATCTGTGAACAGGTTAACAGTATATGGCAAAAGGGAATTAAGGTTGCAGATAAAGTTAAGGTTGCTAATGAGTGAATCTTAAAATAGGGGAGTTATCCTGGACTATCCGAGTGGGCCAAACTTATTGCCTAAGTCATTAAAAATGGAAGAAGGTGGCTGAAGTATAGGGCAGAGAGGGACAAGCTGAGAACCACCAGGCTTCTGCTGCTGGCAAGAAACGTGGGCAATTTCTAGAAGCCAGAAAAGGTAAAGAAACAATTGGATTTTCTCCTAGAGCCTCCATAATGACATCTTAATTTTAACCCAGTGAGAGCTACATTGGATCCCAACCCACAGGACTGTAGGATAATAAATATGTGTTTAAACTATGATATTTGTGGTCACATTCACAGCAGCATTAGAAAACCAATACCTGTCTGTCCTCTACTACTATAGGGTACTCAAGGTGAGGTTTGGAGAGCAGTTGAATATATAAAGTCCTTCGTTTGAGTTATTTTTTCTGTGATCATGCTGCTTAGCAAACAGACCCCTTACCTCAGGGTCTAGCAACAACAAATAATTAATTTATGCCCTGCTGGATCTCTGAGCTCCTGGGGTGGGTCTGGTTCAGGCTTCCTCCCGGTTCCTCATTCGAGGACTCAGATTGAGGCCCAGGAGGCACCTTAGGAAGGGGCTGCCCTGGTGAGATGGGAGTGCAGGGAGAGAAGCACAAATGCACGGTGCCTCTTAATGTCCTAGCTTGGAACTGGCACTTGAATCTCCCTCCTATATTCCAGTGGTCAAAGTAAGAAATGACAAAGTCTAACATAAGTGGAATAGAGAAGTGAGCTGTGATGAGGTCAGGGAGGAAAGAAGGAATCATGGACAAAGAGTAGAATCTACCCATCCATCTTCTGAATCCATTTCCTCTGGGACACAGAGTTTTTTTTGCAAAAAAGCAACACTGGGAATTTGCTTTGGAGAAAACTATCAGCAACCCATGGCTATGAAGCAGAAAATTGGGGGAAAGAGGGGATGTTGGGAACAGCTCAAGTTGGCACAGGCAATAATGGGATTTATATTATATTACATTTATAATTATATATTATTTCTAATATAATATAATATAATATAAATATATATAATTATAAATATAATATATTATATTTATAATTATATTGTATTTCTATAGGAAATATAAAAATAATACAAAACCCAACAAAAATTGGTCTGTTGTTTATTATCACCGTGGGCCAGCAATTCTAAACAATATCAGTGATAAAATGATTTTTCCTGCCAGGGTGGACTTCTCCCCTCTCTTTGGTACATTGCTGGTAGTATGGCCTCAAAACAGGATTTCTACAGTTCAGTAATGATTAACGTAAAATTTGCATGACATGCACTTGTGCTTTATACAAAAAGGGCATTATTTTGCTCTACATTGGTTTGTAGCTCAGAATATAATTTTCAGAAATAAATGGAATGATTTTGCTGAATGATGAATGACATATCATAATTACTTTAAAACAAAAGAGAAATGGATTAAACACCAAAACAAAAAAATCTTAAAGGAAAAATATTTTGTTTAAGAAAGTTATACAATTTTACATGTGTTATCTCTGCATAGAAAATGTTTCTAGGGACATATTTTCTAGTATTTTCAAAAGTCTTCTTTCAAATATTACAAACAAAAGAACTTAGAGCAACCATTCTTGTAATTTTTATAAAATTCAAACATTATATGTGTTCTCCCTAATTTTCAGCATTGTCATTTTTCCTTCATTAATTCACTCCATATTTTTCTTTATCACTTAAACCAATTATGATAATTAGTTCATTTTCATAGTTTTAATCTTTCCTTTCAACCACAAATAAGGCAGCTATGGGTGATTGTTTAAAGAACTACTCAATCAATAGTTTCCTACTTCCTTTTCCATTTTTAAATAGCCTGAAATCCATAATCAAGTCTTGTAGCATTTTATTTTCTGCAATTATTTTTACTTTGTCACTTGTTCATAGCATTCATACTCATTCAACAAAGTAAATATTCTAGATATTATTTTTTTCACATATTTTTGCTGGCATATACAATATAAACAGAGATAAAATACTTTTTCCCTTTTTTTCTACTTTAACATATTTTATTTCATATATTTCATTATACTCAGAAAACTTTTTCAAATTTAGGAACCATTTAGTGGTTTGTATTTTTCAGTAGGATTTTGTTAAACAATAAGTAAGATTATGGTATTGTGATGCTTCTAATACAAAAGGAGGAAAATGCTTCATAGCACTGGAAATAATCAGAAATATTTAAGGTGCTAGAAAAGCAGCTAGAAAAAAATTAACATAATTTTTAGACACTACCTAAGGCCATTTGATGTTGTGAGAAAAACAGTTGAGGCAAACATTCTTAAAAAAATTCCAAATAGCTTTTTGGAATTCCAGTTTCAGCTCTGACATTTAATGAGGTTGGAAGTTGTAATTCCCATCCTTCCCACAAGAAAAACCTGAACACACTGAAATGCACTGGCTTTTCTTGGGCCTATTAGAAAATTGAGTTTGCGGGGCCGACCAGCACCCCAGCATCTGGAGAAGCATGTACATCCGAGATACACAGCTGCGGTCTGATGACTTTGAGCAGAAGCTGCAGGAATCATAAACTGTAGGAACACCTACATGGTGACTTTGACAAATTGAAAGAAGCAGAGAAACTACTGGGGCCCCAGTTTTTGAAGAGGGCTCTTCGCTTTCATGGGTTTTACCTCTAGAAACTATATGAAGTTCAAAGCCTGAAGACAAGAAAAAGATGCCCAGAGCTGCTTCCTAAGGAAGGCCACTCTCCAGGGGAAAAGGTTGGGCCAGAGCCTTACCCCACGGTGGGGACATGCCTCCCCTACAGGACAGCCCCCCTGTCTCAACTAAGGTAGAGAAAACAGACACAGTCAACAGGGGTCAGTGCTTCCAGTAAACAGAGAGACACTCTGTGGTCAGAAGGAATACAGTCCGGCCAGAATATGGTGTATCACTGGAGGAACACTTGGGAAGGTCACAGCCCAGAGACACAGGCCCACTTGGACATGGACATTTAATCCAAAGCCTATCAAATGCTCCACACACCCCTCACCAGGGTACAACCGGGCTCCAGTGTGATACAATGGATTACAGCTCAGAGTGCTGCAGGCACAGGCTCACGTATTTGTAGAGATGTAGGAAGCCCAAAGTCGAAAGGAGACAGACACAAGTACACTAGCGGAATTCAAAGGCTCCAGCAGCTACAGCTGCAGCAAATAACATAAGCCCTGTCCAGATCAGCATAGGAGCTTACACTAAAGGCACATTTACTTCCGTTTGTATTGTGATACATGTCCAACTCTCAACAGCTACAGAAGGTAATGAGGCATGCCAAAAGGCAAGGAAAAATAGCAGTGTGCAGAAACAATCATCGGAACCAGACTGACTCAGGATACAGATATTGGATTTATCAGATGGGGAATTTAAAATAACTGTGATAACTGTTAAGGATTCTATTGATAAAAAAGTGAACTGTTTAAAGTAATAATACAAAGTACTTGGCGACTACAGCGTAAGGTTGATTGGGATGACGAGAGCAAGGCCACAGGGGTGGGAGGGAAGGATTGGGAATTGGGAATGCTCTGAGTTACTACCACATGTGAAGCATATGGTGTTGTTTGGAGGTGGACTTAGACTCGCTAAAAATGTGTATCATAAACTCTAGGACAACCTCCAATTTTTTAAGAGAAGTATAATTGATATGCTAAGAGAGGAGAAAAAATAAAATTATATAATATTCTCAATTAAACCCCAAGAAAGAAGAAAAGATGGAGAGGCAAAGAAACAAAGGACAAAGATAATGAATAGAAAACAGCTCTGGCCATTGTAGGTATCAATCAAACACTTTCAATCATCACTTTAAAGCAAAATGGTCTAAATAAAGATAAACCTTGGAGATGTTGCAGGTTCCATTCCAGACCGTCACAATGAAGCAAATATCACAGTAAATTGAGTCATGAAATTTTTGGTTCCCAAGGCCATATAACAGTTGTGTTTACATTATACTGTAGTCTGTTAAGTATGCATAAGCATTATGTCTAAAAAATGCACTTATCTTAATTTAAAAATACTTTATTGCTAAAATTTGCAAACCTTCATCTGAGCCATCAGTGAGTTGTAATATTTTTGCTGGTGGAAGTTCTTGTGTCAATGTTGATGGCTGCTGACTAAGCAGGGTGGTGGTTGCTAAATCCTTCCCTCCCACCCCCGTAGCCTTGCTCTCCTCATCCCGTTCAACCTCACACTGTAGTCGCCAAGTACTTTATATTATTACTTTAAACAGTTCCCTTTTTTTTATCATTGAAGTGACTGTGGCAGTTTCTTAAAATAAAACACTAATAAAGTTTCCGCATCCATTGACTCTTCCTTTCATGACAGATTTCTCCGTGGCATGCGATGCTGTTTGATAGCATTTTACCCACAGTAGAACTTCTTTCAAAAGTGAAGTCAATCCTCTCGTACTCTGCTGCTGCTTTATCAACTAAGTTTATGTGATATTCTAAATCCTTTGATGTCATTTCAACAATGTTCACAGTATCTTCACCAGAAGTAGCTTCCATCACAAGAAATGACTTTCTTTGCTCATCCATAAGAAGCAACTGTCATGAGATAGCAGCAATTTGGTCACATCTTCAGGCTCCACTTATAATTCTAGGTCTCTTGCCAATCCCATCTTATCTGCAGTTACTCCTTCCACTGAAGTCGTGAACCCCTCAATGTCATCCATGAAGGATTGAAATCCACTTCTTCCAAATTCCTTTTAATGTCGACATTTTGACCTCCTCCCATGAATCATGAATGTTCTTAATGGCATGTAGAAAAGCAGTGAATCCTTTCCAGAAGGTTTTCAATTTACTTTATCCAGATCCATCAGAGGAATCACTATCTATGGCAGCTATAGCCTTACAGAATGTATTTCTTAAATAGTAAGACTTGCAAGTCAAAAATTACTCCTTGATCCATGGACTATAGAGTAGATGTTGTGTTAGCAGACATGAAAACAATATTCACCTCATTGTACATCTCCGTCAGAGCTCTTGGGTAACCAGTGCATCATCAATGAGCAGTAATATTTTGTAAAGAATCTATTTTTATGAGCAGTGGGTCTCAATAGTGGGCTTAAAATATTCAGTAAACTATGTTGTAAAGGATGTGCTGTCATCCAGGCTTTATTGTTCCAATTATAGAGCACAGGCAGAGTAGACTGCATAATTCTTAAGGGTCCTAGGATATTGGAGTGGTAAATGAGCATTGGTTTCAATTTAAAGTCACCAGCTGCATTAGCCTCTAATAAGAGAGACAGCCTGTCCTTTTGAAGCTTTGAAGTCAGGCATTGACTTCTCCTCTCTAGCTGTGAAAGTCTTAGAAGTCATCTTCTTTCAATGTAAGGCTGTTTCATCTACATTGAAAATGTGTTGTTTGGGGTAGCCACCTTCATCCATGATCTTAGCTGGATCTTCTGAATAACTTGCTGCAGTGTCTACAGCAGCACTTGCTGCTTCGTTTTGAAATTTTCTGTTAGGGAAATGGTTTCTTTCCTTCAACCTTGTGAACCAATCTCTGCTAGCTTCCGCTGTTTCTTCTGCAGCTTCTTCACCTCTCTCAGCATTCAAAGAATTGAAGAGATTAGGACCTTGCTTTGGATTAAGCTTTGGTTTAAGAGAATATTGCAGCTGGTTTGATCTTCTATCCAGATCACCACAACTTTCTCCATATCAGCAATAAGGCTGTTTTGTTTTCTTATTACTCGTGTGTTTACTGGAGCAGCACTTTTGATTTCTTTCAAGAACTTTTCCTTTGTATTCACAACTTTACTCACTGTTTGGTGCAATAGGTCAAGCTTTTGACCTATCTTGGCTTTCCACGTGCCTTTCTCACTAAGCTTAATCATTTCTAGTTTTTGATATGAAGTGAGAAACATGAGACTCTTTCAAATGAATACTTAGAGGCCATTTTTAGGGTTATTAATTGACCTGATTACACTATTGTTGTGTCTCATGGAATAAGGAGGCCTGAGGAGAGAGAGAGAGAGAGAATGGATGGTTGACGGAGCTGTCAGAACACATCCATCTATCAATTAAGTTTGCCGTCTTATATGGGTGCACTTCGTGGGGCCCCAAAGAAATTACAATAGCAACATCAAAGATGGCAGATCCCCATAACAGATATAATAATAATGAAAAAGTTTGGATACTGTAAGAATTACCAAAATGTGACAGACACAAAGTGAGCACATGCTGTTGGAAAAATGTTGCTGGCAGACTTATTCAATGCAGGGTTGCCACAAAACTCCAATTTGTAAAAAAAAAACCACAATATCTGCAAAGCGTAATAAAGTGAAGTGCACTGAAATGAGGTATGCCTGTAAAAGACAAAAATTGTCAGAGTGGATTAAAAAAAATGACCAAATGATACACTGTCTACAAGAACCCCACTTTAAATGTAAAGACTTTGATAGTTTAAAATTAAAGGGGTGGAGACAGTTATACCATGCTAACATTAATCAAAAGGCTATGTGAGCTACATTAATTTCAGATGAAGCAGACTTCAGAGCAGGGAAAGTCATCTGGGATAAGGAGGGCCATTAGAACATGATAAAGGAGCAATTCCCCAACAATCCTAAATGACTGTGTACTTCAAATTGGTGTCCAAATATGTGAGGAAAAACTGATAAGACTGGAAGGAGTCTACTACTACATGAATCTGCTATTGTAGTTGGAGATTACACTATCCACTGTCAGTGTAAAGAAATGCAACAATAATAATAATAATACAAATACAGAGCAATGGGGATATTTCCAAGGGTCAGAGAATCCCTGACAGTTTCTAGTGGCTGAAGTCAGAATAATTTGAGCAATATAATCAAGAAAGCAGTATTGGATTATAATTACAAGGATAAAATATATATCCATGAATCCATATTGACATAAATAAGTGATTGAATAAATAAATGAATGTGGGGACATAGACAAGTCTCCCATGCAGAAGATTTACTCTCAAGGAGATGGAACTTAACTCTCAACCCTGTGTATAGTGATGTATTTACAAAACCTACTGTATGAAAATGGGGAAAAGAGTAACTTTACAGTAGAGAAACCTGACCAACACTACTTTAGATGGTGATCATTGTCAACATCAACATGCATTAGTCATGTTGATGGTATGTGCTGTAATATGATGTAAAGAGAATAGTACTTGACTTCTTTGTTCTTCCTCCAGAAGAGCAATAACCCCAGTCTAGTCATGAGAAAACATCACACAAACCCATTTTGTTGGACATTCTACAAAATCATTGTGTTTGTTTTAGGGAAATACAAGTTAAAACCAGAGTGAGACAATACTTCACCTCCCCAGGGTGGTTATAATTTAGAAAAAGAAAAGAGAAAGGGAAATAAATGTTTGCAAGGCTTTGGATACATTGAAACCTTCATGCATTGCTTGTGGGGGGTAAAATGGTGCAGCCACAGTGGAAACAAGTTTGGTGTTTCCTCAAAATTTAAAGATAGAATTACCATATGATCCAGGAATTCAATTTCAAGATATATACAACAAAGACTGAAAATAGGAGTTCAAACAAAAACTTGTACAACAATGTTCATTCATAGCGGGAATTTTCACAAAAGCCAAAAGGTGAAAATAACCCAAATATCCATCGACTGAAGAATCATTAAACAAAATGTGGTCTAGCCATGCAATTGAATGTTATCCAACCAAAAAATGTCATGAAGTAGTGACACATGCAACAATATGGATGAACATTGAAAATATTATACTTTGTGAAACAAGTAAGACACAAAAGACCACATATTGTACAATACAGTTTATATGAAATATCCAGAATAGGCAAATTCATAGAGACAGAAGGTAGAACAGTGGTTGCCAGGGACCTGTGAGTGGGGAATGGGGAGTGACTGCCTAACAGGTATGGGTTTCCCTTTCCCAGTGGTGAGAATGTTCTGGAAGTAGAAGGTGGAAATGGTTGTACAGCATTGTGAATGTGCTAAATGACACTGCATTGTACAGTTTACAATGGTTAAAATGATAGGTAAAATGTATATTTAACCACAAAAAAATGTATATGAAATATATCAAAACCTCTCTACTGGGGGTGACATCATCAACATGGCAACATAAACAGCTACTGAAAACTTATCTCCAGAGATTCAACAAGGAAAAGGACAATTGTGAATTGTTTTAAACTCCGGAGGAGGATATAGACTGTAGAAGGATCCTGAAAATGCCAAATTGAAGAAAGAGAAGAAATATCAGGTAGGAATCTTCCATCCCAGACCAGTCAGTCCCCCCCCCCCTTCACTGGTCTCAGTGTGGGAAAGGCACAGAATCAGCAGATGGGATGCTTTCCACCACAGACATAGACTATAAAATCTCTCACAACAATGAGACATACCCCCACCATTTGAAGACCCAGGGAACAGGGGAGGACAGTTCAAGGCCCAGGTCAGTGAGGGACAAAGAGACTGAGGAAACATGGACAGAGATGGTTTCCAGCTCTGGGTCTGAAAGCCCTTCCCCAATCCTTGAGGGAAGCAACAGCCAACAGCTGTTCCCTTGCGCATGGGATGACTGAGTACTGCATCAGCTGAGGGAGTAGTTTGCTACAGGTGAAGCCCCACATTGAGCCAGATTTTGGTCATCAAAGTGAGGACATAAGAATCCTGCAGTTTCAGCTCACCTGTGTAGAAGCAGCCTGTGCTTGGAGGCAAAGCATCTTTTGAGGATGATTAAGTTACCAAACATCTCCATCTGCTGGGCAGTTGGAAGATAAAAAGGAATTAAAACACTTTTGAAAAGATGTTCCAGACCCTTTTTCAGGACCACAGGAGCTAGTTTACATGACCTGTATGGAAACCCAGCCCTGTTTTGACTGAGAAATACAGAGGACACAACTGTTAAAGCAGAGTTCTAAAACAAACCCAGGTCTTGCCGGTTGGTGGAAAACAGAGCACCACTGGAAGTCAGCATATTTGTAATACTACACATAGTGAACTTGCTGGGGCACCCAGTGCCTACCTCCCATCCCTGTGGATGGTCACAGTGGGCACCTGATTTGGAGGGAAGACTGGGGACAGAGCCAATCTAACAACTGGCCAGCAGGAGATACAAAGAAAAGATAGAGATCAAAGACAACCAACAAGGAAACCTTAGAGAAAACAACCTCCAGAATAAACTAATCAAGAAAATCAGACACTTAGCAAAAAATCATTAGCCATACCAGGAAACAGAAAGATATGGTCCAATCAAAGTAACAAACTAATATCTCAAGATTCAGGAGTTGAAACAACTAATTAAAGATGTTCAAACAAATCTTCTAATCAAATCAATGAGTTGAAAGAGAATGTGACAAAAGAGATGGATATAAAGAAGATAGTGGATGAACATAGAAGAATTCATAAGCTTGAAAAAACAAATGACAGAACTTATGAGAATGAAAGGTACAATAGAAGAGATGAAAAAGACAATGGAGACATGCAACAGCAGACCTGGAGAGGCAGAAGAAATGATCAGTGAACTAGAGGACAGGACATCTAAAATCCTACACACAGAAGAACAGATAGGGAAAAGAGTGCAAAAATATGAGCACTGTCTCAGGCAACTGAATGACAACATGAAGCACATGAACATATGTGTTATACGTGTCCCAGAAGGAGAAGAGAAGGGAAAAGGGGCAGAAAGAATAATACAGGGAATAATCAATAAAAATTTCCCACCTCCTATGAAAGACATAAAATTACAAGTCCAAGAAGCACAGCATACCTACAAATAGAATTGATCCAAATACGCCTACTCCAAGACACTTACAAATCAGATTTTCAAATGTCAAAGACAATGAGAGAATTATGAAAGCAGCACAAGAAAAGCAATCCATCATATACAAGGGAAGCTCAATAAGACCAAGTGCGGATCTCTCGGCAGAAACTATGGAGGTGAGAAGGCAGTGGTATGCTATATTCAAGATACTGAAAGAGAAAAACTGCCCACCAAGAATCCTGTATCTGGCAAAACTGTCCTTCTAATATGAGTGAGAGTTTAAAATATTTACAGATAAACAGGCACTGAGAGAGATTGTGAACAGGAGACCTCCTCTACAAGAAATATTAAAGAGAGTGCTATAGACAGATAGGAAATGACAGGAGAGATTTTGGGAGAGGAGGATAGAAATGAAGATATCAGAAGGTAGAAAGAGTTTAGAGATTGGGCATTTGATGCTGTGAAGGAGTAAAGAATGTTCAACAGGATTGATTGTATAGATCCATAAATGGATAGCACAATATTGTATTTACACTGAACAAAGATGACTGTGAGTACAAAGATGAAAGAGGAAGACTAGGGGCATGTGTGACACCAGAAGAAAAGATAGAAGATAAAGACTGGGACTGTATAACTTAGTGAAACCTAGAGTGGTCAATGATTGTGATTAAATATACAAATATAAGAATGTTTTTGCATGAGGGAGAACAAATGAATGTCAACTTTGGAAAGTGTTGAAATGGGATGGTAAGGGGAAAAAATACAACCAAAGGAAACTAGAGTCAATAGTCAACAGTAACATTATAATATGCTTCCATTAATTGTAACAAAGACAATACACCAAAGCTAAATGTCTATTAGAGGAGGATATAAGGGAGGGCTATGGGATTCTTGGTGTTGGTGTTGTCCGTCTTTTTAATTTAATTTAATTTAATTTTATTTTATTTTATTTTATTTATGTTATTTTATTTCATTTTTAGTTTTTAGTTTTTTATTCTTCATTTTATTCTTTTTTTCTCTCTCTTTTCTTTTTTCTCCTCCTCCTCTTTCTTTGTGGAAGAAATGGAAATGTCCTAATATAGATTGTGGTGGTGAATGCGTAACTATGTGATTATAACAGGAAACTTTGATTGTTTACTTAGGAGGGAACATATGGTATGTGAATAAAGCTGTTTAAAAAATAAGGAGAGGGGTACAAGTGCTGGAGAATATGTGGAGAGAGGGATATACCCAATCACTATTGATGGGGAAGTAGAATGATGCAGCCTGTCTGGAGGGCAGTGTGCTGGTTCCACAGGAAGCTAACTATGGGGTTGCCATATGGTCCGACAACTCTGTTATTGGGTATATACTTGGAGGAACTGAGAGCAGGGACATGGGTAAACATTTGCACACTGGTCTTTATGGCAAACATATTCATGATTCGCAATGGATGGAGGTGACCTAAGAGTACATCAACTGATAAACGGAATGGTGAACTGTGTTGTATACATCCAATGGAATAGTGAGTGATGGCAAGAAGAAATGAAGTTGTGAGGTATGCCCCTAGGTGAATGGACCTTGAAGACAGTATGTTGAGTGAAATAAGCCAGAATTGAAAAGGCAAACATTATACCCCCTCACTAATATGGACTAACTATAATGTGCATACTCTGAGAACTGAATGTGAGAGCATAGATTATCAGGGGAAGGTTTATGGTAAAGGTTCCTAGATTGTAAGCTCTTACAGCTGTCACATTTATTCCTGAGTTGTAATGGCTATTTCTAAATTCTGAGATGCTGAGCTCTTTGTGTATAAGCTGGTCAGTCCCTGGAACTTTGGGTATCTGTGTGACACCTGAGACACAGAGCCAGAGTCCAGAAGCTATGAATGCCAACATTGCCCCATATAGCAAATGTTAAAGAAGCTGAACAAGAGATCAGACTTCTGTTACATATATGAATGAAATGACCTTGGTTAGGACCAAGATAAATCAGACTAAAGAGTAAATGACAATATTGACAGTGTTTTAAAACTTCAACTTCTGTGGAGGCCAAAGGAAGAGAGGTTTATCTGGTGCAAAATCTATATTTTCTGTAGCACAGTATATAAATTAACTTATTTGGTCAGTTTATTCATATACCATAATTACCTGGAACTTTGAATAGGGAGTGAGATCTGGTTGATTTGTACAGGTTAGGGTGAAGCCCGGATACATCCCATAGTAATCTGGGTAGAGGATAAAAATGTATTTGCAAAGCCCCCTTGAGGGACTCAGAAAAACTGTGGAAATATTAAACTTCCCCACCTGGAGAATTACTGATATTCTTACAAGCATTGGGGACTGCCAATTTAGAAGGCTGAGCCCTCTGTCTTGGGGCTTGCCCTTATAAAAGTTGTTACTGCAAAGGAGAAACTACATCTACTTATAATTGTGCCTAAGAGTCACCCCCAGAGAACCTCTGCCCTCCCCCCTTACACAGGACCTGACTCCCAGGGGTGTAAATCTCCCTGGCAATGTGGGACATGACTTCCAGGGATGAATCTGGACCCAGCATTAAAGGATTGAGAAAACCTTCTTGACCAAAAGGGGGATGCAAAATGAAACCAAAGAAAGTTTCAGTGGCTGAGAGCCTCCAAAATACCTGCCCTCTGATGTATACTTCATGTATAATCCATTCTCCTGTACCATGGGTGGGACTTGTGAATGTGATGCAACATCATTGTTGTGATTATGTTACTAATCTGTTGAGTTTTAATCAAATGTCCTTGGTGATCTTGATGTAATCAGATAAGCTCATAGAGGGCACCAGGCCCTTCCTGAAGTCAGGGATTCGAAGTGTGAGAGAGACTCTCCCACTGGCCCTGAAGAAGCAATCTGCCGTGTGTGGAAAGTTCCCAGCAGTTCCTCCAGGAGCTCAGAGCAGTCCCTGGCCAACAGTATTAGTCATATAATCAAAAGGAAACGTACTCTGCCAACAAGCTGAGGGGGCTTGGAAGTGGCTCTTTCTCTAGTGAAGCCTCCAGATGAGGACGCAACTGGCCAGCTCCTTGGTTTCTGCCTTATGAGACCCCAACCAGAGGACCCAGCTGGAATGGGCTGGACTCCTCACCCACAGAACAGTGAGGTAATAAATTAGTGTTGTTTTAAGTTACTACATTTGTGGTAATTGTTAGATAGCAATATAAAACTAATACAGAGATATACAGAGAGCACACCTCACTCTTCCCATTATTTGCTCAACAAAGTATAAAACAAAGTGGGTTTGTACAGTCTATTTAAAAGAAAAATGTACTCTACTTGCAACCATAGCATTTCTTCTTCTTATTGACGAATTTGATGTAATGTTGTTTAAAGTGTAGAAGGAAATCATTTATCTACTAATCTTATTGCATTCTTATTCTATTAACATCATTGCATCTGTGAGCCCTTTGGAACAGGACTAAAACAAGATTCTTCAATGCTATAACTTTGAAAGAAAATATTTTATTCTATACAATTGTAAAATACATAATGTATCTCGGAAATAAATTATTTGATTTCCCAAATCTTGTGTATGCTCTGACTTTGACATTAATTTACATGATTGACCCCACGAACTGACATCTTGATAATTTTATATGGAATTAAAGACTTTATTTATTTTTATTTTTATTTCTAGAGAAGTTGTAGGTTTTCAGAAAATTCTTGCAGAAAATACAGGTTCCCATATACCCTGCTTCACACAATGTTCCCCATAATTAGCACTTTACATTAGTATGGTACCTTTTTACAATTGATGAAAGAATATTATTATAATTGTATTATTAATTCTAGTCCATGGTTTACATTAGGGTTCTCTGTGTTGTACAGTCCTAAGTTGTTTTATTTTTAATTTTTATTCTAGTAACATACATACAACCTAAAATTTCCCTTTTTAATCACATTCAAATATATAGTAGGGTGGCACTGATTGTTGATTACATTCACAATGTTGTGCTCCTCTCACCATCATCCATTACCAAAACATTTCCATCACTCCAAACTGTGTACCAGTTAAGCATTAACTTTCCATTTCCCACCCCACCCCAGCCCCTGGACTGACTTTGACTTTGCTTATTCTAATTACTTCTGTCAGTGAGATCATACAATATTTGTCCTTTTGCATCTGGCCTATTTAACTCAATATGATGTCTTCAAGGCTCATCAATGTTGTCACAAGTATCAGAAATCCATTCCTTTTTTATGACTGAATAATAGTCCATTGTATGTATATATCACATCTTGTTTAACCATTCAACTGTTGATGGACATTTGGGTTTTGATTTTGGCATTAAATTTATATGACCAACCACAAGAACTGACATTTCGATTATTTTATATGGAAGAAAGACTTAAATGTAACTTTCATTGGGTATTTTCACCAGTTTATTCTCTACTAGTAAAAGAATAGTAGAAATTTTTCCCCAAGATGCCATTGTGCAGATAAGGGCTTTATAGGAAGACTGAAGGATTCTTGCTGATAATAATATGCAAAATGAGAGGCAGAGCCTTGGTCTGAGGAAAAAAATGGCATTTATTATGAACTTCCATGGAAAAGGCAATTGCATTTTTACAGAACTGCTGCATGGATAGCAAGATCAAGTCATCTGTAGTCAAAATTACATAGTGGTAATAGAGTCTTCAGAGCATTCCATGAAACATTAAACCCTCAAGCCACTTCACAAGCATTAAACACTAGATATAGTAACATGCAGCCATCTTGCAGCTCTCAAAATGTGGCTAGAACTCCAGCCTCGAGCAAAGCCTCATCTCCCCTCCAAGGAGACTGTAGTATCAAAATGAAACCCTCTGGATAAAGGTCAGGTACTTCGGAATTCTTCAGTTATTAAATGAGTAAAGGCAATGGCACATTCTTAGGGAGAAAGTGGGAACTGATTGCTAATGTAATCCCTTCATGAAACTGATAAAAATTTCAGAAGAGTATTTTGATATAGAAGCAAGAGATAATTAGAATATCTACATGATAAAGTGGCAAGATGAGATAACTGTGTAAGTTTGGTAACATTTACAAATTGTTTTTACTGCATGGTTTCAAGAAATAAATTATGGGAAATGATAGAACTACATAACCTCAAATGGGCAAAGATATGGTTAAGGCTCCTCTTCCACTATCAACCCAATCATCTGCATGGATTATACAAGGTCGCATAATTGAAAGGAATCACCAGACTCCCAGTGTGGGGCTTCTTTAGGGGTAAGGAAAGAGAAAACAGGAGGAAGCAAAGCAAGGCAAGCCTTGGGACCGAGGGACTTCCAGGTGCAGCTCCCCAGGGCTGTCTCAGTTGCATAGGATACATGTTAAGACTGTGAGCCATAAAGCAATGGGTGAGGAGCCTTGGTTTCAGGGGAGCCTGAGAAGAATTGCAAGCAATCTTTTAGTATCCCACTGATCACTTAGCCAGGCCAGGTGGCGGCTCTGGTTAAAGGAGATATAATTCGTCAATCTATATCCCTAAACAATGTAGACTGGCTTACTGCAAGTGCCCCAAGGGAGTTCTGAACTTTTAGCACTACATTATAAATAACTAGCTAGCCCAACTTAGTCTTTATCTGGGATGTGGGTCAGTGCCAGACTTCCAGACATCTCTGGAGGTCCCAGTCCAGCTGTGAGGAAACAGTATCTTACCTACATTCTGCTCAAGCTCTGTCTCCATGTTCACTTCTCCTGGGTGAATGTGGGGAACATGTCATAGCTCTCTCTCCAACCCCAACTTTCTCCTAAACTGCAGATATATTTTCAATAATGTGTTGGATATTCACATTATTCATATTATATCTATGTTGTTTTGCAGACTTGTGTAAAATATTGTATGTATTTCAAATTTGATTTTGCCAAATATAATCTCTTCCACTCAAAATTACTTCATCTTGTGTAGCTCAAATATGTGAAGAAACAAGTAAGATGTACTTGAGTGTTATTGGTGAAATAACTCCAAATAAAATATATAGCAAAAAGGAATGGACAAGGAAGGAAGGAAAGAGAGAAGGATGGAAAGAAATTCCTAAGTACTTCATGTATTAAGAGTACTTGTTCTGTTTTTAATATCATTTATCTGATTTTATTCTATATTGTTTAAAATAAATTTCTTGTCCACATGTCCACATGCTTCCACATTAGTTCTCTTTTTCACCCAGTCTAACTCATTCTTGGTTCTGGGAGCAACCAGCCTTGGCAACGATGTCTCTCCTTGATTTTCTGGATAAAGTGTGCTCGTCCTGTGGCTTTCCTCTGCATTTTGTAGTCGGGACATATGGCTTCTCTGTGTATAGTTCTTCATCAGTAACCCTTCAAGTTCTCTCTAAATAAGAATCACTCTAAGTCAGTAACCCAACATTTTTAAAGAGTCATGATTTTACAGTGAGACTAGCATAACATTTAGTTTGACAAATATTTTATCTCCAAAATAATGTACTAATTTTGCACAGTAATGAAATTGTTTTATGATACATTATTTTCCAAAGTATCATTGTCTTTTTTCATATTTAAAAATTTAAGAAACTCTAAAAATAATTTTGCAGTGATTTTTGGATATGAAACTGAGGGATATTTTAAATTATAAAAGGAAGTTACAATTTTTATGGGAATCTCAAGGACTAGATATTAATTGTCAAATGAATGGATTTTATAGGGAATGCTCATTTCCTCATGAAAAAAATAGTACAGTTGGGGAAGTTTGGTTTCCTTGCACTATGTTTGTGCACTAAGGAAGATTTGGGAGAATCTGATTCAACTGTTAGTGATAACAGCAGTATCTGAGGTTGATTGGATAAAAATGATGCGTAAGAAACAGATTTCTTCACGCTCAGTTGAGGCTGAGCTGTTAATGAAGGATCATGAATTTAAAAACTGACTTACTGGCTTAGAGGGCAAGTGGAGGATTCAATTCCCTATAAATAAGAATTTATCTGTTAAGAGAAGTAGGATCAAAGTTACTCACATGAATTCAGACTTAGCCTACAGAATCTGGGGCTGATTAAACTACCAACAGTATCAGGTAATCATAGTATCTGAGAATCAGGCGTAGGACTTAACCCAAAATGGGGATCAAGTAATCTCAAAGTGGGGCAGAGGAAAAAGGCAAAAACTTAAATCCTTTCTATTTGAAGCTTATTTTTAAACAATAAATTGCATAGCATTTTTTAATATTATGAAAACATAAAGTTAAGTTTATTTTTCATTTAATTTCATTTTAATTTTAATTTTCACCAAAACTTATGAACATGTTGTAGAAACCATGGGTCTAGAAGTATTGAATATCCATCATAGATATGTGTAAAAAATAGCTATCAGATGCTTTTCCTAAGGGGGGGAGGTGTAGAAAATAATTTCCTCTGGATTATTTTTAGCTCATTTTCATATGGTAACAACGATGTTCCTATAGTGGAGCTAGCCGTTACTGGAACTGTGTTCCACTGCCCACTAAATGAATCAGGCCCCAAGTGGAAATGTGATTTATTAGCAAACAATAGTAAGTGTGCTGACATTCTCAATCATTTTGAAAGTTATAGACACCAAATAGATAGAATCTACTTTTGTGGCTAATAAGAAGTTTAAATTAAGTAATTCTATAAGACATTTTTATTTTCCTACAGTAGTTACATCTGCATCTCTGCAATTCCTCTTAACAGCACTGATGAAAGTGATTGCCCTGGAACATCACTACAATTAAAAGCAACACTTGTACCAGGATTCTGCTCTTAAAATGATTAAATAGATAATGCACCCACCAAAGCATTTAAAACAACTTTAGGAATCTGTTGTAAGCAAAGGTGTTGAATGCCATTAGCAAATACCTTATTCCATATGTTTTTCTAAAGATAAGAAAACAAGGACAGCCTAATTTTTAAATTAAGCTCTTTATTTTTAGAGAATTGTAGACTTGCATGCTGTTATAAGAAATATTGCAAAGAGATCCCATGTACCCTTTACTCATTTCCCCCTATGGTAACATCTTGCAAAACTGTTGTACAGTATCACAACCCAGATGTTGACTTTGATACAGCCAAGATACACATCATATGCATCGCCACAAGAGCCCATTATGTTGCCTTTTATAGCCACACCTACCCCACCCCCTCCTTGGCCCCTGACAACCACAAATTTGTTCTCCATTTCCATAATTTTATCATGTCAAGGAAATTTTTTATATATGTAAAAGATAATGCAATATGTAACCCTTTAAGATTGCCTTTTTCACTAAAATACTTTGATGGAGATTTACCAGCTTCTTGCATGTATCAATAATTCATTCCTGTTTTATCGCTGAGGAGTACACCATGGTATGGCTGTAAAAAACTTCACTTAACCATTCACTTGCTGAAGGCTTCTGGATTATTTCCAGTTTGGAGCTATTATAAATAAAGCTGCTATGAACATTTGTCTGAAGTTTTTTGTGTGAACGTGGGTTTTCATTTTTCTGGGATAAATGCATAGGAGTACAGTCTCCGTCTCTGTGGTAGTTGCATGTGTATTTTTGTTAGATACTGCAAAACAGTTTTCTATTTTCCATTCAAATCTGCATATATGAGTGATCCAGTTTCTCCAATTCCTTGCCAGCATTTGGTGTTGTCACTGTTTTTTAATTTTAGCCATTCAGAAACATTACAGTGATATCTCATTTGGTTTTCATTTTATTTCCCTCATTGACTACGATGTTGAATATCTTTTAATCTACTTTTTTGCCATCTGTGTATTCATTTTGATGAAATGTCTCTTCATGTCCTTTGCACATTTTCTAATTGGATGGTTTTTTTTTTACTGTCGAGTTTTAAGATTTGCTTATATATTCTAGATGCTAATATTTTGTCAGATATGTGGCTTGCAAATATTTTCTCCCATTGTGCTCCTTCTTTATTTATCCTCTTTACAGGATCTTTCCCAAAGCAAACTAATTTTAAAAAAAAAATTTGATGAAGTCCAATTTATCAGTTTTTCTGTTATGCATCGAGTTTTTGGTGTCAAGTTGAAGAACTCTGCCTAGCTCTAGCTCCTAAGGAGTTTCTTCTACATTTTTTTTTCCTAAAAGTTTTATAGTTTTATGGTTTATGTCCAAGTCCATAATGCATTCTTCGTTACTTTTTGTGTAAGGTATGATTTAGGTCAAGGTTCATAGACGTCCAATGCTCCAGTAGCATTTGTTGAAAAGACAATCCCTCCTCCACTGAATGGCTTTTGCACCTTTGTCAAAAATTAACTGGGCATCTCAGGGTGGGTCTGTTTCTCTGTTCTGTCCCATTGTTCTGTGTTTCTCTTGCCACCAACACTGCTCTGTCTTGACTTCTGTAGCATAGCAGGCCTTAATATTGGGTGGCCTGGTTCCTCCCACTTTGTTCTGCAAGATTTGTTTAGCTATTCTAGGGCTATGTAAATTTTAGAGCAAGCTTGTGAGGGTCCAAAAAACCAGCTGGGATTTTGATAGGAATTAGATCATTTTAGGGAGAATTGACATCTTTGCTTTTTTGAGCCATTAATCCATGAACACGGTATGTCTCCCCATTTATTGAGGTCTTCTTTAAGTTCTTTCAGATTTTCATAATTTTCAGCTTACAGATCCTGTAACAGGTTCTGTTAATTTATGCTTATTTTGTTTATTTTGAATGATTGTAAATCACTGTACAATTACAAATGACTGTAAAAGGTATTGCATTTTTAATTTCAGTTTCTACATGGTCACTTTTAAAGTATACAAATGTTTTCATGTTTGGGTGTTGATCTTGTATTCTGCCACTTGCTGAACTCACTTAATAGTTATAAGGGTTTGTTTTTTGTTCTTTGTTTTTTAGACTCCGTGGGACTTTCTAAATGGATAATCATGTAATCTGTAAATAGGTAAAGTTTTATTTTTTCCTTTGCAATCTGTATGCCTTGCGTTATTTCTTTTCTTGGTTTCTTGCATTATTGCATTTATTCTATTTGCAGCTTTACTAGCTTCTGAACCTGTGGGTTTGTCTCTTGCCAAGAGTTTTCAGGCATTATTGCTAGAATACTTTTTCAGCCCACTCTTTCCCTACTCTCCTTCTGGGAGGAATGTTGGATCTTTTGTAATTGTCACACAGGCTCCTGAGGCTCTGTACCCTTTTCTTTTTTCAGTCTATTTTCTCTCTATTCAGACTGGGTAAATTCTTAGGTCTGTTGTCAAATTCATCGTCTTCAATCCTCTGTCATCTCCATTCAAACAATTGTGCTCGCCCAGCAGATTTCATTTCATTTTAATTTCTGTTGTTGCTTTTTTTCAGTTCTCTGTCATTTGGTTTTATATATTTTCTGTTTGGATAGGAGAGAGAGATTCCCTTTTCATTTGTTTCAAGATAATTTGTAATTGCTTGTGGAATAACTTTTATGGTGGTTGGTTTAAAATCCCTGTCAGATAATTCCAACCTCTGGTTCACCCCAGTTTTGGCATTGTTTGTGGGGTTTTTGTTGTTGTTGTTGTTTTCATCTTTTCTCATTCAGGTGGTGACATTGCTGAGTTCTGAAATGTTGGGTGGTTTTGTACTGTATCCATGACATTTTGGCTACTGTTAGGATGCTCTGGCCCCTGTTTACACTTTTATTTTATCCTGCAGCCATCCTGTTTAGGTTTTGGACACAGGTCTGGCCTTCTGTTGTGGACCGCTAGTCCAATGACAATTTAATTAACGGAGAATTTACGCGACTATTTGGTCTGCTTGGTTTATCTTGTGTTGCGTGGCTGGGACACCCACTGACCCTGCTGGTGCTGCCTGGGGACATGAAAGGAGCTTCTCCAGGCCACACCACCAGTGGCCTCTAGGTGAGGAAAGAAAGCCTATGGCTCAGGGGTAAAAAGCACTTCTCTGGTGGGCCCCAAGGTCCAGCTGGAAGAAGAGCCTTTCTCGGCCTATTCTCAGCCCTGGCAGTACTGGGGACCCCTTCCTGGGTGGGCTCTGCTGGCTGGCTTGTGTCGTCAGCAGGAGGAGTGAGCGTGCCTGGGCCTCTTCTCTTGTTGACTGGAGGTCTTGGTCTCTTCTGTTGCGACTGGGTATAGAGGTAAGAAACCTTGTCCCTTGGGGCTCCTCCAGTCTTGATGTCCTTAACCTGTCCCTGAAAGTTTCCTCTTTCCTGCTTTCAGTTAACCTGTGGTTTTCCTGACATTAGTTTCAGGGTTCATGGCTGTACCTAGTGAGAAGTAGCAGAGAGAAACGAGTCTGCACTGTCTTGTCCAAACTATGGGTCCATTCTGGTTGTAAGTTGTTTTTCTTTCTTCCTTTCTAACGTATCAGGGTCTTTCTATACCACATCACACATTGTACAGTGAAGCGTAAGTCTTGAACATGTTCTAGGAAGGGATAGTTTTTCTCTGCAAATACTGTCCAGACACTATAGTGATCCTATGGTCAGGCAATAGAACCTTCAGAGTAATTGCCATAGAAGGTTTCAGAGCATATGCAAACGCTCATTTTGTATTTATGAAAATTATGCATATTAAAAAAGGCTCTTATGTAACTGTCCTTTAGATTTTATCATGCTTGATGATTCATCATTGTGACATCTCACAGCACAGCTGGTTGCCAGGAGTGACATTATAGCAAAGATTTATATAAAATATCTAAAAGTTATGCAGCTATAATGTTTCAGCTCCACGGGTAATGCCATCAATACCCACATTTAGGATAATAGCTGTGAAAAAAAATTCCACTGAGAGAAACTACAGTAATGAAACTACTTGTCTCTAACATTCCAGTAAAAGAACCATGGCTATAACATTTGTATCTAAAAATATCCTGCATTCAGAAGGAGGCAACATTTGAAAGTTGAAAGTAAATGGTCATTTTAAAGTAGGTCTTCTTTGGAAGGGCAGGATTTTTTTAAATAAACTTTTAATTTTATGATGGTTTTTAATTTACAAGAAAATGTCAAGGGTGGTATTTGTTAGTATGCTACTTTAATTTCCTAAGCCATCAGGTTGTTGAAAACTTTATTGTGATAAAAATCATTTGGTTTGACTTATGTTTACAAGTTGTTTGATGACTAGAAATTCTTAAATTCATGATGAAAATAGATGTAATCCTATGTTTAATGATTGTTGTAGGAATGAGTCAGTATGAATTTTACTTTCCATTACCTCCAAGCAAAATTTTTATTAGGAGATTAAATAAAAGTCAGTAACATTGTATATATATATATGTGTGTGTGTGTGTGTGTGTGTGTGTGTGTGTGTGTGTGTGTGTTTGTGTATGTGTGGGTGTATTGTTCCTCTTCTGTGAGTTCAAAGACTAGATAATTTACGAGGATGATTCAATCTTTACTACAATTCTAGCTTTAAGATTTTTCCTTTAATGCTTCCATAAGGAATTATAAATGAGATCTTATCAGAGAGAATTTTCAGCAAGAAATTTCACAGGAAGTCTACAGGGAAATCATTTTTTATTTTCTTTTATCAACATAATGAAGATTGAAGGAGCAATTGGAAATGATAAGAATAAGGCCAGATATTATTTAGTCAAAGAGAATTGTGGTAGATTGAATTGTGTACCCCAGGAAAAAAATGTTTTAATCTTAATCCACATTTCTCTGAGTGTGAATCCATTGGAATTTGGACTTCTTGAAGATGTTATTTGTAGTTACTTCCTGGTCTTTACCTTTATTCTGAAGTGACTTCAGAAATAAAATAGCCATAGTTATATTTCCTTGATAGAGAAGAATTCTGTAGTTGGAAGTAAAGATATTTCTATTTTGGTTTTCATGGATAATACCAGTCTCAAGTTGCTGAAAATCTGTGTGTCTGTTTTGTGTGCCTGTGTTTCTATGAGAATCGAAGAAAATGTAATGACAACACTACTGGAAATATCATTTAATTCTCTAAATTGATCCCCATTTTGCAAAGAACAGATGTATTTGTTATACTTTACAATGGATAGCTCATGTTACACATCCTAATATCTCAAATCTCTCTCTCTTTTACTGATGAGGAACCTAAAACTTAGTGACTTGAAAGGTATTTTTCAAGATCACTCAGGTAAGTAGTGAATTCAAGACTTAAGCTTTAGTCTGGCTCCAAATTTTAACAGAATTACCAATACCACTATGAAGGCTAGGCTCCATGTATGCTGACAAAGCAGCTGAGGGGATTCTTGTGTCAAGGCTGTCACCTGTAGGACTAGCCCAGCAGTTGCCATAAGGGGAAAAGATGGCAGGGAGGAGACATGCACAATTGTGGGGTAGAAAGAGCTCCCAATCTGAGTTCTACCTACTAGCTTTGAAACAAAAAACAGTGAAAATATTTTATCTTCAACTTCTCTATCAGTAAAAATGGTATAATAATTCTAAATCTACTCAACTCCATAAAGCTGTTGGAAAAAGCATTGAGTAAAGATATCTGTATGTGTAAAATTATGATTTATAATAATAAATGTACTCTTCAATGGGAGGAATAAAATTACTTTAAACTGTGATTGGCTCCAACTCAATCAGATTTCACCTGACCAAATCATTCTAGTTTTACAGTCATCAATATGAGTTCTGATCAAGATGTAATTAATGGATTTAATAATTTTTATGATATCAAGCTTCCTATGTCAAACATGATGGATTTTTTCCAATATCATTAGTTGAATTATTAATTTTGTTTTGTTTTAATAAATGCAATTACATGTATTATGAAAAAATAAAAAAAGCATTTCAGTACAAGTTGGGTACAAATACATTTTAAATTTTTGTTAAATTCCAATAATTTTGTTAGTTGATGAAATATTGCATAAAAAGAATATATTTTCACATAATTTGTTTTATGATGTGGAATTTTGTAAGAGTTTATCCTCTCTTTACCATTTCTCAGAAAGAATGAAGCTTTACTGTTTTCTCTGAAGTTACTACAGTTCAAATTTAGTTAATAGGAATTCAGACTTCTCAATAAAATATCCCCCAAACCAGACTTTTAAAAATTTTAATTAATTTATACAGGACAACATTTCCTTTCATTGCTTTCCTCTCATCTGTCAAGTTCTCTATCAGCTTTTATCATATTTCCAGAGTTTCTTTTAGCCTGTACAAGCAAACATGAATATACACACATTTGTATATGTACGTATATATATTTATATATTCATATATATCATCTCTTTTTACAAAAAATATTGCAATCTTGGCACACTGTTCTGTCATTTTACTTTTTAACTTACAACTATAATTTTCCATATCAGTGTATAGACATTTTCATCTATTTTGTTTCCCAAAATTTACAATTAATTATGATTGATGCTAATTTATTTTTTAATGTGAAAAAAGAGTTTAGTTTTTAAATAACTTAATAAATGCTAGGTATGAATTTTCAGACCTTTTCATTTGCTAATGTGTGTTGTTATTCACTAAGACTGGTATATATTCTATATTTTTTCCCAAAATGATAAAAATAATGGTTTTTAGAACACATTTTGGAAAATTCTGATGATTTCCCTCATCTATACTATCTCAATTTTAAAAGTCCTTAGTGTAATAAAAAAATTAACATTATAAGACCAATTCTTAGTAAACAAGATTGATGTTTACTGATTCTTTTTTCATATTTTTAATGCGTTGAAGTCAGCCACTTCAAAACTCTTCAAGAATATTTAGGAAAGGAATGGGAGCAGTTGGTGCAGTGTCAATTTCTGGTTTCATTAGTTCTCAGTATATTCCAGAATGTACCCCTGTGTATTTCTGAAACCTGATAAAAATGAGTCTATTACCTGTCATTTGTCACCTCTCTTTTCAACACTTTCCCCCTTTTTAAATTTGTGGTTGGTAAAAATAACAAATAAAGGAAAAAACTTTCCTCCTTAAATACTTGGATCAACTTATGAAAAACAGTGGGCATGTTTGGGAGACATAGATTATTGGCCTTATTTTGCATTATAAAGCCATATATATATGTACATATACAAATATATAAATGTATTTTACTTACTCAGGAATTTCCCATAGAAGACGTGTTTCATATAAATATACTTTTTGGAAAGAACGTATTTCAAATTATCCAAAAAATATTTACCCCCTGCATGTTTCTAGCATGAAAATTAATGATGGTTGTCCCTGTCACCATCTGCTATATAGATGCCCTGGCATCCCACATACAAAAAAAACAAGTACTCTGTACTGCTGTGAAATCATAATTTTTAATGGATGTTAAGATTGACTTTTCTCCTTATTTTCTTTCCCAAAGTCAAATAGGCTTGGTATTCAAATGAAAGGATAAATAAAAAAAGAAAATAACAACAACAAACGCCTTGGCAATGAAATATACAGCCAATCCTGTGTAACTTAAAGGGCACAATGTTTAATCCTGTCATCTCTCAGATACAGAAAATCAAACCAATTTTTATAATATTTTGTGATCACATCCTTTATAAATCATATGTGTAGATTTCTTTTTTTTAATTTTTTTATTGAGATAAAATTTGCCATTTTAAAGTGTACAATTCTGTTGTTTTTAGTATATTCAAAATGTTGTGCAGCCATCACCGCTATATAGTTCCAGATCATTTGTATCCATTAGTGTCACTCTCACTCCTTCCTCCCCACCACCCCCTGGAAACCACTAGTCTACTTTTTGTCTCTTTGGGTTTTGCCTGTTTGGGATATTTCATGTAAATGGAATTATATATTATGTGGCCATTTGTGTCTGAACTTTTGTTTAACATAGTGTTTTCAAGGTTTGTCCATAATGTAAATGTATGATTACTTCCTTTTTGTGACTAAATAATATTTCATTGTATGTACTTCATCTTTGTAGGAGCAGAAGTCAGCTGCTGAAGTCTTTTAACTGGTTCCTGCTGCCACTTTTGTCTCTTATATAGTTCATATATGACCTCTCCTGCTCTGAGAACCAGATTTAGAAAGTTAGTAAGTACTACAAGAAAAGCAGGCTTAATTAGAATTGGATAAAGGACTTACCTAGAGTTCCCTCCCTCCCCATCTTCTTTGTCTCTTTCTTTCTTTGATTTTTCCCCATAAACACCTTGTATTAGTAATGTACATTTGTTATAATTCATAATAGAACATTCTTGTATTGTTAACTTTAGTCCATCGTCTACAATAGGGTTCACTGAGTTATACATTCTTATGTTTCATCATTTAATTTTTATTCTAGTAACCTGTGACCTAAAATTTCCCCTTTTACCCACATTGACATATATTAGTCAATGTTGTTAATTGCACTCATGATAGTGTGCTACCATCACGACCATCCATTTCCAAAACTTTGCAATCAACCTAAATAAAAATTCTGTATAAATTAAGCATGAACTCCTCATTCTCTACTCCCAGTCTATCCCCTGGTAACCTACATTCTAGATTCTAACTCTGTGAGTTTGCTTATTATAAGGGAGATCATACAGTATCTGCCCTTTTGTGTCTGTCTTATTTCACTTAGCATAATATCTTCAAGGTTCATACATGTTGTCACTTGCATTAGGACTTCATTCCTTTTTACAGCTGAGTAATATTCCATTGAATGTATATACCACATTTCGTTTATCCATTTATCAGTTGATGAACACTTGGGTTGCTTCCATCTTTGGGAAATTTGTGAATAATGCTGCTACAAAAATCAATGTGCAAATATTTGTTCAAGCCCCTGCTTTCAAGTCTTCTGGGTATATACCTAGAAGTGGGGTTGCTGGGTCATACAGTAATTCTGCACTTAACTTCCTGAAGAACTGCCAAATTGTCTTCCACAGTGGCTGCACTATTCTACATTCCTACCAGCAGTGAATAAGTGTTCCTGTTTTTCCACAGCCTCTCCATCAATTGTAATTTTCTGTATTTTTAATAGTAGCCATTCTGGTGGGTTTGATTTGCATTTCCCTAATAGCTAGTGATATTGAGAATCTTGTACTTTTTTGGCATTCGTATATCTTCTTTGGAGAATTGTCTATTCAAATCTTTTGCCCATTTTTTTTGTTGTTGAGATTGTTCACATACCGTACAATTATTCAGAGATCCAAAGTGTACAATCAGTTGCCCATGGTACCATCATACAGCTGTGCATCCATCACAATTAATTTTCTTTCAATTTTTAGAACATTTTCTTTACTTCAGAAAGGAAATAAAGACAAAAAAAAGGAAACTCAAATACTCCCATACCCCTAACCAGCCCCCCTCCATTGTTGACTCATTGTATTGGTATAGTACATTTGTTACTGTTGATGAAAGAAAGTTAAAATATATTAACTGTAGTATATAGTTTGCAACAGGTATATTTTTTCACTATGTACCCCTCTATTATTAACTTCTAGTTATAGTGTCATATATTTGTTCTGGTTCATGAAAGAGATTTCTAATATTTGTACAGTTAATCACGGACATTGTCCACCACAAGATTCACTGTTTTATACATTCCCATCTTTTAACCTCCAACTTTCCTTCTGATGACATATGTGACTCTGAGCCTCTCCTTTCCACCACATTCATGCACCATTCAGCACTGTTAGTTATTCTCACAACATGCTACTGTCACCTCTGTTCATTTCCAAACATTTAAGTTCAACCTAGTTGAACATTCTTCTCATAATAAACAACTGCTCCCCATTCTCTAGCCTTGTTCCATATCCTGGTAACTTATATTTCGTGTCTATGAGTTTACATATTATAATTAGTTCATATCAGTGAGATGCTGCAATATTTTTCTTCATGTGTCTGACTTATTTCACTCAATATAGGACCCTCAAGGTTTCCTCATCAACCCATTTTTTTAAGATGGTTTTGTTCACACACCATATATTCTGTACTAAATAAACAATCAATGGTTCCCTGTACAGTCACATATTTATGTATTCACCACCACAGTCACCACTATCTATATGAGGACATCTCCATTACTTCCACAAAGCAGAAGGAAAAGTCAAAGAAGGTAGAGAGACAAAAGAAAAAAGGAAAGAAAGTAAAAAAAAAAAAAAAAACAGCAACAAATATGACAGCTAGGAAGCAGCAAAAGGAAAGATAGCATTAAACTAAAGTAGAATAAAGATTCAGACAACATTACCAATGCCAAGAGTCCCATACCCCTCCTTTATGCCCCCCTCTTATATGCACTTAGCTTTGGTATATTGCCTTTGTCACATTAAAGGAAGCATAATACAATGTTTCTGTTAATTGTAGTCTCTAGTTTGCATTGATTGTATTTTCCCCCCAAATACCTTCCTATTTTTAACATCTTGCAAGGTTGACATTCATTTGTTCTCCCTCATAAAAAAGACATATTTGTACATTTTATCACAATTGTTGAGCACTCTAGGTTTTACTGAGTTATACAGTCCCAGTCTTTATCTTTCCTCTTTCCTTCTGGTGTCCCACATGCTACTAACCTTCCTCTTTCAACCATACTTGCAGTCATCATTGTTCAGTGTACTTTCATTACTATGCCACAATCACCCAAAATTGTGTTCCAAACCTTTCACTCCTGTCTTTTCCTATCTGTAGCGCTTCCTTTAGTATTTCCTGTAGAGCAAGTATCTTGTTCACAAACTCTGTTATTGTCTGTCAGAGAATATTTTAAACTATCCCTCATATTTGAAGGACAGTTTTGCCGGATATAGGATTCTTGGTTGATGGTTTCTGTCTTTCAGTATCTTAAATGTATCGCATCACTTCCTTCTTGCCTCCATGGTTTCTGCTGAGAAATCCGCACACAGTCTTATCAAGCTTCCTTTGTATGTGATGGACTGCTTTTCTCTTTCTGCTTTCAGGATTCTCTTTTTGTCTTTGATGTTTGATAATCTGATTAAGCGTCTTGGCATAGGCCTATTCAGATCTGTTCTGTTTGGGGTATGCCGTGCTTCTTGGATCTGTAATTTTATGTCTTTCATAAGAGATGGGAAATTTTCATTGATTATTTCCTCTATTATTACTTCCACCCCTTTTCCCTCCTCTTCTCCTTTTGGGACACACGTGCCATGTACATTCATGTGTTTCATGTTGCCATTCAGTTCCCTGAGACATTGCTCATATTTTTCCATTCTTTTCTCTATCTGTTCTTTTGTGTGTAGGCTTTCAGGTGCCTTGTTCTCCAGTTCCTGAGTGTTTTCTTCTGCCTTTTGAGATCTGCTATTGTATGCCTCCATTGTGTCTTTCATCTCTTGTGTTGTGCCTTTCATTTCCATAGATTCTGCCAATTGTTTTTTCAAACTTTTGATTTCTACCTTATGTATGCCCAGTGTTTTCTTTATAGCCTTTATCTCTTTTGCCATATCTTCCCTAAACTTTTTGAATTGTTTTAGCATTAGTTGTTTCAATTGCTGTATCTCAGTTGAAGTGTAAGTTTGTTCCTTTGGGCCATAACTTAGTTTTTCTTAGTGTAGGTTGTAGTTTTCTGTTGTCTAGGCATCTGGTTTCCTTGGTTACCCCAATCAGATTTTTGCAGACCAGAACAGGCTCAGGTCTCTGAAAGAGGAAATATTCAGTATCTGGTTTCCCTGAGAATGTGTCTTAGAAGATTGACACACCCTGTGAGGCCTCAAGCTGCTGTGCTTTTCCTGTCCTGCCCAGCAGGTGGCACCTGTTGGTCTGTAGCTCCTGACTGGTGTAAGGAGGTGTGGCCCATGGCTGTTTTCCCCCAGGCTCTGGGGTCTGGTTCTGAATGGAAGGTGGGTGGTAGAGCTGGGCACCACCTCTTTCCTCTTAGGGAAGGTATACCTCCTAGGGAGTTTTCATTTGCATTTAAATAGGTTCTTTGTCTCTCTGACTCTGCTATCTCCATCCTTGTCTGGGTCAGAATGCTGTGAGCTGAAAATGGCTGAGGCTTTTTCCACTGAGCCACTCAGGTTGCGAGAGAGAAAAAGGGACAATTCACAGCCTCTAGTTTCACCCGTCAGCCACAGATAGCACCCAGTCCTCTGGGCTCCCCCTCCTGAGACAGAGCAGTCCCCTGACTCTTCAAGGTCAGTTGTCACTAAAAGCCCTCTGTCTGCTTGTTGGGGATTTGCAGCTTGCATTGAGCAGTCCGTGTTTGCCAATTAAAACCCCAGTTGGAGCTGGACTGAGGTATATTTGCTTGTTCAGAGAGTGCTGCTTTCTATCACAGTGAGGCTTTGCCATTCGGCTGTCATGGGGATAGGGAGCTCCCAGCTCAGATCTGTGGTTTCTACTCACAGATCCCATGCTGTGATCTCAGGCATTCCTCCCAGTCCAGGTTGGTGCATGATGTGTGGACAGTCATAGTTGTCCCCCAGCAGTTATTCCAGATCATTTACTAGTTGTTCCTGGTTATTTATTAGTTGCTGTGGGGGAACGAACTAACTTCCACTCCTCTCTATGCCCCCATCTTCTTCCCCTGTCTTTGATTTCTTTTAAAATATGATTGCAGAATATATACCGTGTGATTTTTTTTATTAAGCAGCAAAATGGATAGCTTAAAGACCTAGACAATAACTAAGAAAGAAAAGATTTTTTTTCTAGAAATTGATTTGCTTCTAGAAATTTCTTTTCTAGAAGAAATCAATTTTTCCCTTGCCTCTCCCCATAAGAAATTTAAAAATTGAAAGTTGAGTAGACTAAGAAGCTCATTTTTCTTAGCTAGGTCATTAAGAGAATATGAAGAACAAACAAACAAAAAAAGCAAGAAACATACAAAAATATCATTCTGTTATATGACTGTATCTCAAAAATGTATTTTAATATTCTTACCTATATTCCTATTGGTAATCTACTATAGATAAAGGAATATACTGGGAATGCAGCTTAATCAGAGACTACTCTGCTTGAAGTCCTTGCTTAGAAGAGTTCCAGCTACATAGAGGGCTGTTTAGATACAGACTTTTCCAGTGCAACAATGTTATATGTATCCCGACTTACTGCTCTTTGATCCTAGTAAACGGATAATAGTTTTACCAGGAATGATTCTTTGCTTTGTTATCTGGTGTGAGTCTCTGCTTATTAAAAAATATATATATTTGATATTTGTAGACTATGAGGAGATTCTAGGGTGGAAATCAAACTGCTCCTTATTGCATCTGATCTTTAATGTCTTTAAAGCCCTCGCCACCACTATTGTAAACAGTGTCCTCCCTGCTTACCTTTAATCCAAGCCCCTTTTTGACCTCATCATCCAGCACTGTGCTCCCTGCTCCCAACCACCAGCAGAACGAACTCTGCACTCTGGAACTTTTTTCACAGCATTAACTCTCTTTCTGGAATCAAGTTTTCTCTGTATTTATCTATCCTTTGTAAAATTAGTGTCTTCATTAAGACTTTTCTGCTTTCCCTGATCAGGTGGGATTTCTCTCTCCATTGAATTCCTACTACCCTTGATCCATTCTGGTTTTGGGGACCATCAGTTCCCATTGTCTGTGGTAGTTTGTTCTATAAAGTCACCCATCACCAGGAATTAGCTAACACTGAACCACGGCTCCTGGGGGAAATACAGGGTTAGGTTCCTGAGAGTCTCTGGTCACGTTTTCCTCAACCAATCAATACATAACCTTGTTTTATGTAGAATTCTGTTTAAAGACACCTTATTTAATATATATTTTTGGTTAATTAACATTGAACTCACACCTGAACAAGGCTTATCACACACGCTTTCTCCTTAAGGCACATCACAGCCTTCTTGTGCTTGCTTCAGCACTATGCTTCGAGGTTATTTTAAACAGCAAAATCACCAACAAGAAGTACAAAAACTGTGAAAATGTGGCATTAAGTATAAGGCCAAAAGGGCATGTGTTTACCTCATGAGAGGTGAAATGGGAAGGCAAAGCACACCTTGTTCTACCTTGGCTGGGAACGTGATTGTCTGGAGACACACGTATTGTGATGCTTGAGAAAGTAACGTGTGTGTTCATTTTGTGTTTACAAATAAATTTTAATGAATAGGTAGATTTGCAAATGTAGAATTCGCAAATAATGAAGATCAGCTGATAAATATGTAAAATATCATGTTTTAGTTGTTTCTCTATACACTAGAGAGAAGCACTTGGTTTAAATCATCTTTATCTTTCCTGTAATAATTAATGCAATGTCTGGCTGACTTTTGAGACGTATGTCCTTAGCTTCTAAGTACATTTCACACAAAGATCTCAACAGTAGGTGATTAAATTGTTGATTGAAGTAGCCCATGCTGTATCAGTAGTACTGACAGGAAGTGCCTGTTAAGGGGATGAAGTAATGCCACAACAGTCAGTGACAAGCTTGCTTTTGTCATAAGGGTTAGATGATGCTACTTCAATAAATATCTAAATATTTACCTGTTCCATATTCTATCATTTGACTCTTCAAAAGATTTTTTTACCTCAGTTGGCTCACATGGTATATTTTGCAAACCCTTTTCTAAAAGACATTAGTCTTACAATTTAGTAATAATAAGTTCTAACAGTGGTGAGTAAAGATCACCATACTGTAAATTCTTGAAGAAATCTATAGTTTTGTTCATCTACTATTTTTCCTCTTGCATGTTATGATTTGATAACAGCAAACAGCACATAGTTCCCCAAACTCTTTTAACATGCTGAAATGTTTTAACATGCTTATCTTCAAACACATATTCTGTGCCTCTTGCATTTTCTTTCCCAATTTGTAAGTATGGAATTTTTCTATTTTGTTTTAGTGTCATTTGAAATGTCACTCCTCTATAAAGCCTTACCCAACTATCTCAGTAAAACAGAGCCTTATGTTCTGTTGCTTCATTGCACATTGTAGAAGTTAATTTCATTCTTTTAAATTTTGATTTTCAGTTGTGGAAATTGTTTGCATTTCTATATGTGCTCTTTTTTTATTGTGTCCTCAATATCAAAGATATTCCCTAACAAATATATACAGTGCATATTGTTTGGGATAAATTCATAAATGTATCATTGCAAGAGACAGAATACTGGACTAAAGAGAACTTTGTTATTTTTTAAATACATATTTAATTTTTATGATCATTATAGTTCAGAGTGTTTTGCTTCCATTTCAAAAAAGATTTGCCCTTTCATTCAGACCATAGAGGAAAATAGAATTTGTTGGACTTCCAGAATAGTCACTAACTGAAATCATTCATAAACATTCTAATTTTATCTCAAAACTTATAAATGGAGTTAGCCTCAAGTCTTTTATTGGAAAAGTAATGTTCTGTGGCAGTAACAGATTATAGTTTTTAATTGCACAGCCATACCTAGCTGCCAAGTAGCCTGGGAAATGAACTTTCTAACCTTCACAGGGTTCCGTTACTAAAATAGAAAAAAAGGGAGAATTGTTAGAAGAAATTAACATCTGCCACAGTAAGTGAATATTAGTATCTTATTTTGGTTTTAGACTGGCTGTATACTTGATCTCTGGTATTCAAATATTTCAAAACCTGCTGAAATATCATTTATAATTTATGTATTTATTCATTCATTATTCAGAAGGCTAAAACATTGTAGTATTACAAACATTTACCTAAAACAACTCTAGGAATGCACTACATTATTGTAATAATTGAAACTGATTTTTAACTCCAACTTATTTTTCTTGATTTTCTTCCTTCTTTCAAACTTTCTACACTCCTACTCCTTATCAGTGTGTTGAATCCATTGCAGTGTGAGTTTTCTTAAAGGGTGTAATTCCTGAAGGAAAATAAACTAATTGTTATGGGCTTTGACTGCAATTATCTAAATAATGGAAACAAAGCTTATCAGAGGAGTCAAAAGTTTGAAAGAGAAAACTGGTCAAACCTACCAATAGTTCCTTCTTGAATTTACCCTCAATTGATATTCCAGTAGATCTCTATTCTTGCCCATCTGTATATTTTTTTAATGATGACTGTTAAGCTCCATAATGATGATAAATATTAAAGCTCTGAAATCAAACTGCCTGCATTCAAATTTGGAATTGTTAGTCAGAAGCCTTCTAAAATTAAGAAATGTATTCAGCCTCTCTCTGATGTGTGTTGTGTATGTGTTTATTTTAATCTATAAAATGAGAATAAAAACAATACCTTGTCTTGAAGGTTGCATGGTGAGGATTAACATGAATAAAACAAGATTGTAAAGTGCACAACATAATAATGCATTGCAGGGAATTAGTGATCAATGAGTTCAAGTTAATATTTTCTTTCTTTTCCTATTTTTTTTTTTTTTCTGACCTTGGGTTCAGAGATTGAGTTAGGAATACTCCTTGGATTCTTAAAACATTGTTCTCAATACTCTCCCTAAATAATCTACAGATTCAAAGCATTCCTTATCAAAATCCAAGATGAATTCTATGCAGAAATTGAAAAGCTGATTCTAAGATTCATATGGAATCAAAGGGAGCTAGAGTAACCAAAACAATGTTGAAAAAGTCAAGACAACATGAGAAGACTCATATTTCTCTATTTCAGACCTTGCTACAAAGCAAAGGTAATCAAGACAATGTGGTGCTGGCACAAGAATAGAAATATATATTGATGAAATAGAAATGAGATCCCAGAAGTAAAATCACATGTTTATGGCCAATTAGTTTCCAACAAGGTGCCAAGACCTTCCAATAAATGATGCTGTGAAAATTGGATAGCCATGTGCAAAAGAACGACACCACATACAAAATGAATTCAAAATGGATCAAAGACCAGGTGATAGGAATTAATACTGTAAAGCTCTTAGAAGAAAACATAAGGATACATTTGCATGACCTCAAATTTGGCAAATGATTGTTAGATATGACACTGAAATTGTGAGTAATGAAAGAAAAAAATTAGATAAATTGGACTTCATAAAAATTTTTAAAAAAATGTGCTTCAAAGAGCACCATCAAAAAAAGACAACACATAGAATGGTTGAACATATTTGTGAATCCTTTATCTGATAAGAAACTTGAATCCAGAATATATAAAGAACTTGTAAAACTCAATAATTAAAAAAAAACAAACAAACAACTAAGCCAGTTTAAGAATGGGCAAAGGATCTGAATAGACATTTCTCCAAGGATACACAAATGGCCAATAAACACATGAAAAGATGATCAACATCATTAGCCATCAGGGATGCAAATCAAAGCATAATGATAGACCACTCACAGCCACTATGATGTCTAAAATCAAAAAGTCAGATAATAACACATGACAGCAAAGATATGGAGATTTTTGAATGCTCATATACTGCTGGTAGGATTGTAAAATGGTGTAGCCAATTTGGAAAACAATCTTTCAGTTTCTCAAATGACTCAACATAGAGTCGTCATATGACCCAGCCATTTCACCCCTAGGTATATAATCAAGAAAAATGAAAATGTATGTCCATGCAAAAATTTGTAGATGATTATTTGTAGAAGCATTATTCATAACAGTCAAAATGTTGGAAACAACCCAGTTGCCCACGAAAACAGTTGAATGGATAAACAAAGCGTGGTAGATCTATATAATGGAATATTATCCATCCATAGAAGTGAATGAAATAGTGATGAATGCTACACAATGGATGAACTTTGAAAACATCAGGTCAAGTGAACGAAGATAGTCACAAAAGGCCACCTATTATATGATTTCATTCACATGAAATTTCTGGTATAGGGAAAGCTATAGAAATAGGAAATGGATTGGTGGTTGCTTAGGGCTGAGTAGTATTGGGGAATAGGAGGGTGATTATTAAAGAATGGTGCTTTCTTTTTGAATGATGAAAATATTCAAAAATTGACTGTGCTGATAGTTGCCCATGTCTGTGAATATATAGACACTATTCAATAGTACATTTAAATGGTTGGATTTTATGGTAAAACTATCCTTAAAAAATGAGAGAGAGCTTAAAATATTCACAGCTATACAGAAACTGAGAGGGTTTGTCAACATGAGACCTGCCCTATGAGAATTACTTAAGGGAGTTCTGCAGGTTGAAAGGAAAAGACAGGAGAGAATGGCTTGGAGAAGTATAAAGAGATGAAGCCAATCCTGCTACAAGGTGTATACTCTGAAGAATTGAAAGCAGGAAGTAGAACAGATATTTGTATGCCTGTATTCATAGTGGCATTATTCACAGTTACCCAAAGATGGAAGCAACACAAGTGTCCATCAATCAATAAATGGATAAACTCAATGTGGGATATACATACATTGGAATATTAGTCAGCTTTAAGAGGAATGAAGTCCTGATGCATGTGACAGCATAGATGAACCTTGAGGATATCATTTTGAGTGAAATAATACAGACACAAGAAATACAAATATTGCATTGTCTCACTGATGTGAACTAATTAGAATAAGCAAACTCATAGAGTTAGAATATAGAATATAGCTTACCAGGGGGTAGATGAGGTTAGTGGATGTGGGGTGGGTGCTTAATTTGTACAAAATTTCTATTAGGTTGATTATAAAGGGTTTGAAATGGATGGTGGTAATGGTATTATATTAATGTGAGTGTAATTAACAGCACTGAATTATACAGGAGAATGTTGCTAAAAGGGGAAAACTTAGGTTGTAAGTGTCACTAAAATAAAGATTAAAATGTAGACAAAAAATAACTAAAATTTAAAAATTAAAAATTTGTAAGATAAAACATTTTACCATATAACACAGTGAACCCTGTTGTAGATGATGGACTGTAGTTAATAGTACAAATATAAGAATGTTCTTTCATAAATTATAATGAATGACACTAATATGAGGTGTTAATAATAGGGTTGTTTATGGGAAAAAAATACCTAATATAAACTATGGACAATAGTTAATAGTACTAGTTTAATAATACTTTTATCAATTGAAACAAAGGTAACTACTGTTAAAAAATATTATTATTATGAAAAATGTTATTATCAATTGTAGCAAATATTCCACACCAATGCAAGGTTTTGTTGGTGGGTGGTTTATGGGAATCCAGTATTTTATGCATGATTGTTTTGTAAATCCACAACTTCTCTAATAAAAAAATTAAAAAGCACTATCAAAATATAATTTTGTATTTTTCAAGTCTTTTAACAATAGACTTCTAATTAAAAATAAATAAAACATTTTATTATGAAATCATGCACACTATGCATTAGTAGGTGTATTTGTTACAATTGATGAAACAAAATGATTATAATTATACTATTAACTATAGTCCATAGTTTACATTAGAGTTCGTAGCTCTTTGGGTTTTTTTTTATTTAATTTTTTCTGGTAACATATATATAACCTAAAATTCCCCCTTTTAATCATGTTCAAATACATAATTCAGTGGTATTAATTACATTCACAATGCTGTGCTATCATCACCACCATCCATTACAAAAACTTTTCCATCACTCTAAACAGAAACTATGTACAAATTCAGCATTAACTTCCTCTTCTCTACCCCTACCCAGGCTCCTGGTAATCTGTATTCTAGTTTCTGACTCTGAATTTGCTTATACTAATTATAAGTAATATAATCAGGGAGATCATATAATATTTATCCATCTGTGTGGCTTATTTCACTCAACACGATGTCTTCAAAGTTCATTCCTGTTGTTTCATGTATCAGAACTTCATTCCTTTTTATTGCTGAATAGTATTCCATTGTATGTAGAAACCATATCTTGTTTATCCATTCATCTGTCGATGGACACTTGGGTTGCTTCCATCTTTTGGCCATCATGGATAATGCCACTATGAACATCAGGGTGAAAATATCTATTTAAATTCTTGTATGGTCTTTTGGGTATATATCTAGAAGTGGGATTGCCAGTAATTCTATACTTAACTCTCTGAGGAACCACCAAACTGTTTTTCACAGTGGCTGCACCATTTTACATTCTCACCAATAAAGAAGGACTGTTACTATATCACCACATCTTCTCCAACAGTTGTAATTTTCTGTTTTTTGAATAGTAGCAATTCTCAAGTGGAATTCCCATTGTGCTTTTAATTTGCATTCCCTTATTAATGATTTTGAGTGTCTTTTCATGCACTTATTGGCCATTTGTGTATCTTCTTTGGAGAAATGTCTATTTAAGTCTTTTGCCATGTTTAAATGGAATTATTGGTCTTCTTGTTGTTGAGTTGTTGGAATTATTTATATGTTCAGATAATAAATGCTTATTGGATATGTGGTTTCCAAATATTTTCTCACATTCTGTAGGTTATCTTTTTACTTTCATGATGAGATCCTTTGATGCACAAAATTTTTTAATTTTGATGAAATCCCATTTATCTATCATTGCTTTTTATGCATAAGTCTTTTGCGACTGGTAAGAAGTAAAAAATGGAGTTATAAATCAAAAAATACAATACGATAATGCTGGCATTTATTATTACCCATGTGGTTACCTTTACTGGAGGTCTATGTTGCTTTATGCCACTTTGATATACTGTTTATTATCCTTTCCTTTCCATCTAAAGGACTCCCTTAGGATTGCTTATGGGGCAGGCCTAGTGGTGATGAACTGCATCAGATTTTGCTTTTTTTTATCTGGGAATGACTTAATCTCTCCCTCATTTTTGAAATACAGCCTTGCTGGGTATAAAATCTTGGTTGGCAGTTTTTTTCTCTAGCACTTTAAATACTTCTTCCCACTGCCTTCTTGCTTCTATGGTCTGATAAGAAATCAGTATTTTTAAAAAAAAAATTTATTATATGGGAATTTTTTTTTCTCTGATTGGGAGTAGGGTTTGTCATAAATATAGAAATTAAATGAGATTTTCCCTTTTGGGGGGATTGGATAGATAGCAGTGCCTCTAAATGATCAAGAAAGAGCAAGATAACCCTTTTTGGGATACAATATATTTTAAAAGGGTATTAAAGGAGATTTAAACAAACAGCTTTCTTAATCAAAGGTGAGTCCTTTTAGCAACACAAAGAAATTGAGGAACATTTGAAATAACAATTTTTGCTTTGAGGATATCAACAATTCCGAATTGAACTCTTAGGCCTTGGTGATGAAAGTCCTGGCACCTCAATTTCTTGGAGGTCTTAATCAGAGGAAAGTTTTTCCTAAGTAGGATCCTGGCTCTAAAAGAGTAGAGAGTAAAATATGACTTTAGAAATAAGATTTTATTACTTCTATTTCTGTGTATTTACATGGCCCTCTTGCCATGGTAACGAGGGTCTGCAGAGAGCATATCACAGTCTAAAGCTTCCGTTCAATTCTCTTCCTCATTGCTTTACTTCTGTCGACTTACAGATTTGGATATTTGAAATATATGCTTTCTGCTTGTGTCTAAATCTGTAGGAGTAAAATTTTTTAAATCTTAAACTGTGATGTGAAAGCACTCTTAGAAGTTCCTATTGCTATACAAATAGACATTTGTGAGAGCAGGGTCTTACCTTTTTAAATGGTGTCAAGGGTGAATTAACACTAGGAAGAAGAGAGAATACATTGACAACGAAAGAAAATGAAGAAAGTTGCAGTGAGATGTGACTACAAGTGGGTTTGATTATTTGAAAATCATGTACGTAGTAACTAGTCATTTTCTAAATGTGCACCTTTCTTTAAAAATGCAGGGACATTTGACATTTTATCCAAAATCTCCTCAAAGATTATGAAACTTGGGCTATTTTTCGGAAAAGAATCAATAGTTTTCTTTTAAACATCAAGAAACATTTCTCCTGTTATAGATGAATTTAAGGTAATTAACTGTTTAGAGAGTATCATCTAAGTCCTTTCAAAGGAGCCAAATGCAATTTTGTTCTGTGATATAAAGTATACATTTAGATGAAATGTAACATCAAAGACATATGTAACATCACCTTAATGGAAACAACAACAACAGCAACAAACTAGCCAGTTTTATCTTACCAGGAAGGTGTGAGAGGCACTTTCATTGACTATGATTAACATATCTAACATGTGACTCTATCAGTCACTAATGATGCTTAATGATCCATGGAAATATAGAGAAAGGCAAGTCAGAGAGGCAAGTGCTAACTATTCCTCCCATAAAGGTTCAGGTTAAAAGAAACTTCCAACAATCTTTGTCTATTTTAATCTTTTACATAAGAGGAATGAAGAAACAAATATCTCTTTTAATCCTGATAACATCAAACATTTATTTTTTTAAAAAATAATTTTCATTGTACTGAATCTTCTTTGTCTCCTGATATCATGTCATACAATTTGAGATTTCTTTGTAGCTCGCTTATCAAGAACAAATTCAACAGTACACGTCGGTTTTATTTCTAACTAAATAAATACATGGATAGTCTGGTTTTAGTAAGTGTTCTCTTGAGAAGTTTAACTTACATCTGTATTACTTCTAAGCATGCATTCTTTTTTAAGCTGATTTATGTCAAGCCAAGATATGGGTGTATTCAATGAGGAATATAAAATGCTGAGGGGACCAAACAGTCTTCCTTGGGTTTCTTTCTCTTCTTTTTCACTATTCTTGAAGTTCAGGCTTGTAGGGACCTAAGCTAACTAAAGGGACAAGGGCATTTATGTCAATTTGACTCAAAAGTGGACTCTATGTGCCCCAGGTCCCGGAAGTCAGGTAGAAAGCCATCCCATGCTCAGCTGCTACTCCTCTGGCGAGCCCACCACACTGCCGATTTCTTATTCAGAGCCATCCCTGTGACATTATTGTTTGACATTATTGTTTATTAGTAATATTGTGTTCCCTTTCCACCTTTGGCTGCTTGCTCATGTGAGAATTATCCAAACCAGTTAGGAAACAGTTATTCTCTCAGAAGAGAACTCTTCTCTTCTCTGTGGTTAATGCCATTCCCCCAGGGTAACCTGCTAATGATATAGAACAGCAAAGCTTTTATGTGAGACATATGGGGCTGGGATGTTCCTCTGGTTTTATCACCACATGGAAATCATTTTCCATACATGTTATTAACTTCCGATTGCATGTGATTTTAGCAATTGTGCATTTGGAATTCCAGTTACCATACAATGGTTCAGGAGGCATTGGGTCAGACTTGCAGGAAAAAAATTCATTTTGTTTCTACTATTGTACTATAAAACCTGCTCATCTCCAGGTTGTTACAGCAGTCTCCCAAACTACCAGACACCTACTGGTGCCTGAGATCCAGGAGCATCTTAAATATTAAGGGTACTAGTGGGTGTTTTGTCCAGATGGGATGCTCCTCCACCTCAGTCAGAAATAGGGTCACTGGTGTTTCTGTAGTCATGGCTAAAATATACCTAAAACGTATTTGTTCAGCATCAATTTTGTGCCTGCAAACTGTACTAAGTCTTTAGTATGCACTTCCCAGGAAGGTAGAGTCCCTAACCTCTAGTTACTTAGGATCTAGTGGGGAAGAAAAATGAGTGAAAGAACAGATCAATGAACCTGTAATGCAGTAAAAATGGGGTGCTATTGGAGCACACAGGAGGGTCACATAATCCAAATTTGGGTATCAAGAACAACTTCCTAGAGATGTTAATATTTGAAGAGACAAGTCAATGGTACTGATGGCAAAAGCAGGGTAAAAATATACCAGGAAGAAACTACAGCACCTACAAAAGCCTCCACATGGAAGTTTTAATTAATTTAGTGAAATTCAGATAGGAAATACAAATATTGCGAAGTGGTTATTGGAATAGGTGGGGACAAAAAATAAACAGCGAGCAGAACATGAAGACTCTTAAAACTCATGCTGAGAAATTTGTATTGAATGCAACAGCCAGCCATTGATGGGTTTTAGGAAAGAGAAACATAACAATGGGAAGCTGATGGGAAAAGAAATCTGGGGGCTTTGGTTCTGAAGGAATGATTACCTTTATAAGGCTTTTGCAATAAATCAAGGCAAGGGGTAAAAGGTGCCTTTGCTATGCAAAGAAATGGCATCTCTGGTCAATTAGTCACAAAATCCTTAATATTCTGGGCTACCAAGGGGGACCACAATTTTGAATCCTTTACAGTTCTATTTGTTAGGTATCCAAGGGCAAACTTCCTGCCCTTGCCCTTCCTTTCTGAAGAATTAATCATGAAGGACTTACATTGGGCTGAGAGAGGTAGAATTTGTATTCTAGGGTTATTGGATGCAGTGTTCTACCATGTCAATTAAGTCAAGTTGGTGATGATTTTATCAAATCTTATATGCTCTTAATTGATTTTCTGGTTACTGGAGACTGCTGTGAAATCACCAACAATAATTGAGGTTTTGCCAATTCTCCTTGCACTTCTATGCACTTTTGCTTCATGTACAATCAAGCTGTTTGATTGGGTGCATAAATATTTAGGATTATGTCCTTTTCATGAAATGGCCACTTTGTGATTATGAAATGGCCTTCTTTATAATATTCTTCATACCTTTTTTTGTATCTTTCTATGTACCCTTATTGCCCTTTGCTCTGAAATATATTTTGTGTATTATTATAGTCAATCCCGTTTTCTTTAAGTTTATCATGGTATATCTTTTTATTATTTACTTTTGTCTGTATATTTAAAGTGAGTGTATGACTTCTAAGCAGCATGTAATTATAGTTGAGTCTTGTTTTATATTCAGTTTGACAACCTCTACCTTTATATATATATAAATACTTTAGATAATATTTCCTAGTTAATATTTAAATATACAGAGCCTATTTTGAATAAAAGATAACACTGAGTGTAAAAAAAGGCAACGTATTAGAATATAATACAGATAAATTGCAGCCAAATACAGGAGAGAAAATAAATCACAAGAGAAGTGTAAAGTAAAAACAAGGCATGGCAAGGTGTTAATAATTAAATTCAAAATTTTGGTACTGAAATGGAAAATTCTGTTTTTGACCACAATGGAGTAACAGATTTGCCATCTTGTGTGAAAGAACTGAAAAACTGAATACAATATATGAAACAATGGTTTCAGACATTGAACATCAAGCAATGTAAGATAGTGACCTCTGAAAGAAGGGAAATGGATGAGGAGAGCCCTATGATTGCCCAGATTACTACCAGGAGAGATTTTTTCCATATATATACATATTTGAATATATAATTGTACAGACTTTTCCAAATTTGTTGAAAACAAAGAGACACAGATCCAAGAAGCTCAACAAACTCCAAGGACAACTTACACAAAGGACATTACATTAGAGGGCATCATAATCAAATTGTTTTCAGCCAGTCATAAAGAGAAAATCCCAAAAGCAGACAGGGGAAAATATACATTAAACATGGTATAAGTATATGGTATAAGTAAATCATATGACAATAATTGCATAAAGGCCAAGCAGTTAGAAATGCAAGTATACTTTAATGTTCTTATACATGGTGTAGCATCCTATAATATCACTTAAAGGTAGCCAAAGCTAAGTAAAAGATGTAAACTATAAACCATAAAGCAATCATTAAATAGGTAGATATCTAGATAGATAATAGTATATCTAAAGTATTCTCCATAGAGATTCTTTCCATGTAATTCATGTGAATAAAATCATCTTTTGCTCCTTTATATCTCATTTAAAAGAGAATAAATATGTGATGCTACTATGTAGACCAAAATTTGCTTTACTGATTTAGGAAATAGTTATTATGATTGTCATCCTTTCCCAGTAGGAACTTCTCTCCAGAGCCAATTTGGGGTATTAATGTTTTACTGATGCATCATTTTCAATAAATAGCTAATATATATTGAGCTTTTCTCATGTGCCAGGCATTGTTTAAAAGCTTTGTATGTATTAACTCATTTATCCCTCACAGCAAAAATATGAAGTAAGTAATAGTATCCTTATTTTATAGCTGATGTGACGGAAGGCCAAGAAGGCAGGGTGGCTGGCTCTAAGTCACACACACCTTTAGTGGTTGAGTCCAGTCTGAACCCAGTAGGTCTGTTCCCAGGGTAAATGGCGTTATGTGTTAATCACTCCGCCACGCTCCACATTGAAATTTTGTGGAAATTAATTTTGAAATTAATAAATTGGACTTCATCAAAATGAAAACCACTGCTCATCAGAAGTCTTCATTAAGGAAATCAAAATGTAAGGCGAAAAGATTAGCAAGTCATGTTTCTACCAAAAGGTTTACATTCAGAAAATATAGACTTGTTTTAATTCAGGAATAAGTGCAAAAAGTGAGCAATAAAAAGACCAAAAGTAAAGTTTAAATTTTAAGCAGTTAAATGATATGAAATGAACTGTAGTAAAATATAATATCCCCTGTGCATTTAAGCCCATTTTTCTCCTAAATTTTTGTATGAATAACAAATTATAAAAGTTGTGATTAAAAAGAAATACTGAGAAAAAGCTAAATTTCATAAGCAAAACACTCAGACTTTATAGATTTAGCTGTGGGTAAAATGTAAGAGATCAACACTTAGATAAGCTGAAAGATAGAAACCATGGGTCTATATGATATATTTGCATATTTAATATTCTTGCCAGGTGTATCTAGTTGGGGAGAGTGGCATTTTGTAGAATGCTTTTTTTCTTTCCTTATTACTGAAATCTATTTTCTACCAGTCAACAGTTATTCTAGTTGCAACTAGAATCTTTTATAAATCATGCAAATTTGACATGAAGTTTTTCTCAATATTAAAATCAGCCACAAATAAAATATTTATTGACACAAATTATTATTCTTCCATTGTAGCAAGACAAGATCCTATACAGAACATGCCAAAATAATCTGAAACAATGCTAATGATACGGTCGATTATTCTAGAGTAAGAAAAAAATAGAAAGTATCTTTTATTCAAAATAGATCTTAACATGAGAAAATAGAACCATAGTAGTCTATGCAAATGTGATTACAATTTCTGAAAAAGCTTTTCTGAAACTATTGGGATGACATATCATTTTTCTCCTTTATCAAGTTTATATGGTAAATTATTTTGATTTATTTCCAATTAGTTTCAGAGTTTTTCCTCTGAACACAATGGAATTAAATTAGAAATCAGTAAGAAAAAGATATCAGAAAAAAATCTCCCAAATATTTGGATGTTAAGTAACACACATTTACACATTCCATGCTTCAAGCAAGAAACAAGGGATGTTAGAAGATATTTGAACCTACTGATAAGGAAAACATAACATATCAAAATTTATAGGATGTGGCTAAAGTGATGTTTAGGGGGAAATTTATAGCTTTAAATGATCACACACACACACATACACATATGTGGGTATGTGTGTATGTGTATATATATATAAAATGATCAAATTTTATATATATATAATGGTCACATTATATGTATATATGAAGAAAGCTGTAAAATCAGTGATCTAGATTTTCATCTTAAGAAACATGATAAAAATTGACACTAAAATATGGAGAAGTATGGAAAATATAGATACAACAGCAGAAATCAACATAACAGGAAACAAACTTTAAACTAAGAAAATAAAATTTAAAATTTGCTACTCTGAAACTATATAGTATTCTTACTTAATTTTTTAAATTTAAATTTTGTTTTATTTCTCAAATGGCAAAAAAAAATCTGAACAGTCTGTGTGGATTATTGTCAAGTAGACAATCTGGTCAGCATTTATATATTTCCAACCCAGCCTTTTTATATCCTTCTGATTTCGTAATTTTGAGCAACCCTCTATTGGTGTACATGCAAAACGGTTGCAGTTTCATCCGGCATGGCTTGATCAGTCAGGGTCCTTGGAGAAAACAGAAATCCTGGGGCTGTTTCAAGTAGAGGCAGACTCTGCGCCAGGGATGGATTCCAAGAGAGTTTGTGGGGTCTGGAGCAGTAAAGGGGAGAGTCTGTGATTTTTAGGATCCAACTCCCCTTTAGCTCCTCAGCTAAAAAAAGGAAACTTGTTTCCAGAATCCTCTATTCCGCACAAGTCCTCCTCCCTCTGCTGCACAGGTTGAAATCTGTTGGAAGCGAAACCCTTGCTGCTGAGTAGAAACCAAGGCTCCGGGCGCCTGCTGATGCCCCAGGAACCCAGCAGGCTGCGCTCGGGGCTGGGACCACCGCCCAGGCCGCTGCACGCGCGAGGGGCTGGAGCCGTCTGTGGGATCAGGATGGAGCCCACCTTCTCCTCCCCTTGCAGACTCGCGGGAGAGCCTTCCCTGGCGAAACACGCCCCACACGCAGCTGTCGGGGAAATCGGGAAATGAAAGATTCTGGACGTGAGGCTGCATTTCCAGGCCCAACCGTGGGCTGTGTGCGCCCTGCAGTGTTTAAACTAAATGCCTGTCATGGCAACTTCGTTATGCTGCTACCGCCACTTTGCTTTGTTGACACCTCCGGCGAATTTCAAGGTTGCAAAACACTATTCAAATCAGGTTTAATAGTAGTTCCAAAACTGGTGGCAAACAACATCAGGGCTTTGTGATGTGCTTTTGAATATGTCTTTAATGTAACATTGGAGAAGTCACACACACACACGCACACACACGCACACACACACACAAGTGTAATTCTTACTGGAACTCTAGGCATATTTAAAATATAAAAGAGGATTTTATTCTGATCCCATCAACAGTAGGATTTCTGCTTATAAAATCACATCATCTGCCTATCCATGCCTACTCCTATTGTAGTAAAATCCAAAGTTCTCACCAGGGCCGGCAAGAAGGCTTGGCATCTGACGTGTTGGTATTGTTTGAATCTCATGGGTGCTCTACTTAGCTCTTTCACCATGACCCGCTCTCTGGCGCTTCCAAATGTCAAGACACTTTCTAGGAGTATTACGCGAACTCTTCTCACAGTCTGCATGCTTCTTTCCTTATTTATTTGTTTATGTGTGTTTGTATGTGTGTATTTATGTATGTATTTATTCGTTGTGCATGGCTGGATCCTTCTCGTATGTGAGGTGTCAGTTCAAATGTTCAACCCATCAGAGAGGTCTTCCAAAGAAGTCCATTTAATTTAGACCCCGATCCCATCTCTAGAGACTTGCTAGCCTATTATCCTGTTCTCTTTTCTTTATAGGAGTCTTTATTATCTGATTTATGGTACATATATATTTGCCTGTGCTCTTATGGTCTCTTCCCACTGGCAATATTTTGTTTCTCTTGATCACTGCTGTAGCAAGTACAGCCAGCACGGTCCCTGAGGTGGGCAAACCATAAAATACGTGTGGCGAATGGTTTGAGGAATCAATGTCTGAGCCTCAATTTACATGTATAAAGCCAAATATTAGATGTTGTTGACAGATAGTGTCAATTGAATACTCAAGATCTGTTTCTCCCCCTTCCTTTCGCAAAATAACCCATCAGGGTGTTAATAGCCACAGCAAAATAATACTTAATTTCCCATATGCCTTTACAGTGAGGGTGGTCTGGTTCCTCAATTCTGATCAAAGAGATTTAAATAGAAATCTTATCTACTTTGTTTTCAATTTCCAATCCTGTATGGGAATATTATGGAAAGTTTTAATTTCCTGATAAAATACTACACATTCCCCCTTCTTGTTTCGTTTGAAGCTTCCTGTCTGATCCACGATGGGAAACAGCATGATATGAATAAGAATACATCTGAGGTCACACACGTTTTTAATGGCTGAATAAGACTTCAAACGGGTTCCAAGTTCATAGCTCCAAGTGTGAGCTCATAAATTGAGAATCAACATCCCTACTTGAAATTTTCTGTTAATTGTAGCAGAAGAGTAGAACTTGTAAAAAAAATTTTTTTTTGAAGTGGCATAAATTAGAGACCAGGTACCAGAACCCATTCAAAACCTTTTCCCCTTTTCCACCTTCCCCCATAGAATTAGAAAGCTAAAATTATCACCATTAAAACTCCTTTTCCAAACAAAACTGGCCATGTGAAATGTAGCTGGCTAAGGAGATAGGTGATGGTTTCTGGGGGAGGCTTCTTTTCTTTTCAAAATAAAAAGATTCAAAGTGTCAAACCAAAAGGCATTAGGCTCTCCCGATTTATTACCCTGCCAGAAATGTGGCTGAAACTCCTGGACGTGCAACACTTATTTTCTGACCAAGAGGATTAGTGACAATTGTTCCAGAAGATGGAGTGGAAAGATGGAACTTGGTCCCCAGTAGCATGGTTGATTCCTGAACCAGCCCTGAAGCAGCAAACCTACTCTAATAGTGACAGGTGAGAGGTAGATGGTGTATTGGAAAATTTCAATGCATTTGTTCCAAACATGCTTTTCCAACAGTCCAGTTGAAAAGATCTGGCTCCTGTGTCCTGAGACCCCCAGCTCACTTGCTGACTTTTTCAGACTATGATAGATGCGTGACCCAGGCTAAAGTGGTTGGAATCCTCTCTCTCGTGATTGTTTTATCAGGATTCTGGGACACTTGTGAGTCTATTGTAAGCTCATAAATTAGAAGGCTTTGAATGTCTGTAAATGCTAAGTCTGGCCATGTGCTCAGAGGCCTAGAGAAAATGGGTTTTCAGAAAAAGGAAACAGAATAAGATGCAAAAAGATGGATAGACAAAGTGCCAAGTGGATCCCAGGTGAGAGATGAGAGAAGGGCCGAAAAACACACGCACATATACTCAGCAAGAGAGCTAAACATAGAGGAGGTATCTGCCATTCCTGGTTCAGATGCTCTTGAGACCCAGCAGCACATCCAGTTTGTGAGCTACCCGGTGTCCTTCCAGTCCATTTCTATTTTATAGGTCAACTAGGTTTGAAGGACTTCTCTTCTTTGCATTCAAACATTTAAGCACAAAATAGACACACAGACAGTGGAGAAAAGAAGTCTGTTTCTTTTGAATAGCAAGGATTGGGATAAGCTTCACAAAGCCCTAGAAGGTGAGTTAGTACCCTAAGAAGGTAGAGAAAATAACCAAAGGTTTGAGGGAAAAGTAGGAGTAGAGGCTAGAAGGGGAACAAGCACAGGTAGTTTGGGAAACAAAAATGTTTCTGGATAACTGACCACAATCTCTGGGTACAGAGTGGCAAAGGTGAGGCTACAAAGGATGACTATGGCTGATTGAAATACATTATGAATATCCTGCTAATGAATTTAACAAACTTTATTGGACTGGAGGAGCCACAGAAGATAGAAAGGGAGGTGATATAATACATCTTGTATTTTCTTGCAAGTAAAAATAAAGGCACCTTTTTTCTTGAGGTTTTATAACTGTAATTGGCAGACATGACAGATAGCTCAGGCCTTGTTTTATGAGTATGAACATACAAGCTTCTTGCTTGCATTTTCATCTGGGCACAGAATAGCTGATTTAAAATATAGATGTTATGCAATTTCTCATGCAATATGTATAATCAGTAGTCACTGCATTTTCTACTCAAAGGAATGGTTGAAGGTCTAAGTGATTTTTTAAGTGCCTAAAGGGAATAAAGACCAATCACATCTCCAATGAAATAACTTATGTGTGCCAATATGCTAGTCTTATTGAGAAATGACTATGATTCCTAACTGTACTATATTTTCAATGTCTATCATTTTTTCTATCTTAGTAAAAAGAGATACAAAGATGTACAATTTTAAGGACACACACACACAAATATCCCAGATGCTGTAATAACTAAGAATGTGATTTTGCTGAACACCATTGCCTGTTATTTTGGAAGTCATCTGTCAAATCCTAAAACAATACCCTGAATTTGCATTTCTGACTGGAACTCCATTGTACAAAGCAAAATGGGCTAAAAGCACCATTTATCAAATTCAATATAGCTTGCATTATCTCCTTTTCCTCCTTTAGTTACAAACATTATAAAAGGAAGAGCAATATTTTTTATGTGTCTAAACATTTATCCCAACATAAGTGTTTTCATTAGGTGCAGAAACAAAAGGCATGGCAGATTGCTTGGATGAAAATCCTGAAGCAGGAATGTTGGCAGTATTACCTTTACTCTTGGCCAAGGCCCTAGAGTTTTTCAACTTGTACCAATATCAGCAAAAGAACAGCAAAAATAGCCAATTTAGAAATTCGGATTCATTTTAGCTTACTATTACATTGCTTTTGATTACAATCTGTTACATACAGAGGTAACTTTCTGCCTCTGATGATGTCACAAAGGTGGATCCAGTTCCTATAAACCCTTAGAAAGGGCAATGACGTCAAACTGAGTTTTCTTTTACTCTGTTTTTCCTTCTTTGCCATTTTCTCCTTTGTTTACCTGCTATTTATTTCACCAAACATTTAAAATTCATTAATTTTATCATAGTATTTTCCTATAGTACCATATAATTTTCTTACAGCATTTTTACAGCATAAAAGTCAACTGGTGGATGCTTGTTTATCTTCATTTAGAAGTAGTAGGTCTATTTAATAATATGCATGAAAACTTTATGCAAAAAACTTCTTTTCCATTTATATTTAAACATTTAAGCATTTTGTTTCTTCTCATTTTGCCATATTAACGGGCTCGTATTTTTCACAGAGAATTATAGACTTTGTACCTTTACCCAGTTCAATTTTATGGGGGCATGCCGTTGCTTCCCCTTCAATAATTGTATAATATATGCTAAATGATATTTACTATACTTTAAGACTCTGAACTACAGAAAAATTATGTTACTACTAAAATTCAAAATAGCATGCATTTATAAAGTAATGTGAGTAGATTTTTATGATGCTGAATCACATGATTATTTCAACCACATTTTTTATCAAGTTGATAATTCAAGGGCTGTCAACTTCTGTTGGATCTCTGGCTCATTAGAGCAGATTAGAAACTGTCTACCAAAGGGTTAGAAAAGAATGTAAAAGGACTATACATAAATAAAAAACACAGAAATAATGAATCAAATTCACAATATGTCTCAAACTCTAAGTATTCTTAATAAGAATGTATTCACATATTTTCATCCTGGACCTCTCATGGGGCACGCTAAACACCCTGCAAAAGCAAATCTAATATAATGCTTAGGACTTATTAAAGTTCTCATTGAAATTCACTGATTTTACACAAAAGAATGTATCTGTAAGAAAGATAACTGTGCTATGGTTAGACAATATTTGTAAAACAAAAAATGGAAAACTAAAACAGGACCTAATTTTAGCATTGATAGCTAAGGGACTTTGGATATTTTAATTTCCATAAAGAGGAAATGTGTTATTATTGAAGAGACTTGAGACTTTAGTTATATAAGATTATTGCTTTACCTTATATAACAATAATACTGTGGCTGACATTGAAAAATTTTATAATAATATGAGGTTATTATAATATCGCATTAATAAATGATAGCAATGTGTTGGACACTGCACAAAACAAAACTTAGAGTCATGCTTTCTGCTGAAGGAATTTTTATTCTAAGCAAAAATAGCTTAGTTTCATCTTGCTAGACACTGCTCTAATGTTTTATATGTTTTATCTCATTTTAATCTCACAACAACTTATTTTATATATGAGGAATCTAAAGCTCAGATAGTGGTTTGCCTTGAAATACACAGCTAATAAGTGGCCAAGAGGAGATATAAAATCAGGCCTGTCTGGCACCATCACAGTTAGACAAAGAAGATACTTCTGCAGACAATGAAAAGAAAGAAGAAAGGACAAAACAGGTTAGGGCCAATAAGAATTTTATTTGAGTCTCAGTTTTCTTATCAATCATGTTTGAATATTATAAATATCTTAACAGAAAATACTGTTTGTGGAGTAATAAAGGAAGAGCTTGCCTGATGAGAAGTTTATCTTTGATATATAAGTCCCGGTCCTCTCAGCACACATGCAGCCCTGTGTTTGCAGAGCCCTGGACCACGGCACAGCACTGTGTCATCCACCCCTTTGGGGATGCTGTGCTCTAGACTACACAACATCCAGGACAATGCAGGGCTTCATTTTAGGACAGTTTGGATGGTGTTTTCCACTACTTGTAGCCATAAAGCTTCTGGTATAAACCTCATAAGATTTGTATCAATCAAGTAATGCTTTTAGCTGTAATTGAAAATCTGACAAGAGTTGCTTAAACAAACAGAGGTACGTTTGTCTATTTTCTCACATAAAAAGAAGTTTGGAAAAAAAGCGGACCAGAATAGGAGTTGCTCAGCTGTAGCCTGGAGTGCAGGCCCCCTGTATCCCTTTGCTTCCCTTCCCGGGCTCTTGCATCTGCTGCCCGTCTAGACATTCCATTCAGGTTTGTGAGAGAAGGAGGGGAGCAGGCCCGCAACCCCCTTCCCAGGCTCTATCTCTTTATCTCTTCTGCCGAGTTCCCATTAGAGTTCCCGGAAGCCCACCTCGCGCTCACCCCTCGGAGCAAATGGCGGACGGAAGTGAGCATGTTCCCCTTCTTGAAAGACTTCCTGTTGCCTCCTGGGGAAACAGAGGTTTGCTTTTCTGAGAAGCAGAGGATCTCCTTTTGCTACTTGAACAAACTGGGGGCTGCTCGTCAGGGATGCAGGCAGCCTGGGGGAGCAGATCTCCTCCTGAGGGTCCACGTCTGCCGGGTGGTTCTTGTGAGGATTAGGAGTGGCCCGAGCTCTTACACCATGTCCACTATACAGTGACCATTCAGTGTAGATTGTCTATCATCATTATCATCATTAGTATTATTTCCACATCAGTAGTATAGTCCTCGCAGTCAGCCCTAGGGACACCAGAACAGTATTTGGTTAATAAATATTTGCGATTAAAACATGCCGTGAAGGGTTCTCCCACTCCATCACACGTTTTCACTAGGACATTGGACTTTGAAAGGCAATAACTTGTCTTTCTGAGTTCCTAGGAAACTCACATAAATATGGCTCCTTCCACTTTCTGCCGCAGCTCTCCATCCCAGGCTATGTATATCTGGTGCAACATTCCGCCCCGACCACTCTGTCTTCCAATCTTATGCTGTTAGATGCCACACAACTGACCTCCGGAAAAGTCCCTCTTCCCATGCAAACGTCCTTATACTCGAGCCTCCCACTGGGTGGCCAGCAGTCTACAACACACATCTAGACCTTCTGATTGTCGGTTTAGGGTCAGCTAAACTGAGACTTGCACATCTCTTAAGAGTTCTTTATTAGCTGTGTTTTAGGAATGGAACAAGCACCCTCTCCATTAACCTGCCATGTATTATACCATTACTTGAGATGCATTGCTTCAAATTAAGGTGGTTTTCACTGCTAAAAGTGAGTACACGCATATGATAGAAACACTGTTGTTAATTTATACCTTGGTGTGCTTTAGTTTATTGTGATTCTATTGTCGGTTGTAACAGATGCATTTTGATGGAAGAGAACAAGCAGGGCTGACACGACATTTTCACCACCGCTTATAGAATGCAAGCTGGCTGGGTGCTCTGCTGGAGAGGCGTCCCCACCAAGGGCTTGTCTTCCTCCTGTGTGTAGGAGGGGGCATGGCATTTAGATCTCTCCTGAATACATTTTGAACAAAAAGCATCAGTTTTTCCTCTGAAATACTTTTATTCAGTTCATGTTGGTTGATATCTCTCCGATTCGTTCACTTTTACTTTGAATAATGGGATTCAAAGATTCTTACAATCCTAAAATGAAAAACATCTGAGGCTGCCCACTTATGGGGATGAACATGAAAAAGCATCTGAAACTTTTGAAATGGAAAATGGAAAAAAAAAAAAAAAAAGAAAGAAAGAAAAGAAAGAAAACGCATGAAGATCAAAATGCATTTCATGTTCAAAATTTTCCAAAGAAACAGACTTCCTGAAACTGCTTTTCACAAGTTAGTTTTTGGTTTCAATTGGTCAGTATAGGGTAATAAAATAAAATGTTACAGTGTTTACTGCAGGGCTCACAAAAAAGCATTGGTTTTTTCCAAATTGTTTCAAAGGCTAAAATTTCCAACAGCACATGTTATCTTATATTTAATGTAAAAATAGTATTTAATTTATTATTCAGTGATTGAAAGTTAGTTATCATTGCTAATATAATTGCTAACAAAAGGGACTAGTAATCCAAAATTTAAATCAAGTAATGTGCTCAAACTCTGATTTTATATTATTTATGTGATTTTTGTCTCTACAAGCAAACAAGGAGTAGTATTAGGGAATTGACATTATTTCTCATTTGAAATCAGAACCTCATTAGGATTCAAAGATACTCAAATTAATGTCAGTTCACTTTTACTTATCATATTGATTGTTTTATAAATATGCAGACCATGCACCTCTGGAGGGAATATGAATTGATAAAACATTTCTTATAGTTCAAAAATATTATATTAAAAAGTATATAACATTTTGATTACAAAATTATTACTAATAATTTACAGTAAGCAAATAATTAAAATTAAAGGAAAATGTGCACTACCCATTTTTCATTATCACACTGTTTATTAACAGGAGAGATAGAAGCTTAATTTCTGACTGTTTTCTATCGATTAGGCACATCTATACAATTAATTATTAATTGCCATTCACTTTACCATAGACGACCATTTATTGAGAGGGATAGATATCACTAATTAAGTGATAAAATACATTGTGAAATAAAGTGATACCTATTTGTCAGAAAAAAAATGCACGCATTCTCACCTTAGATGAGTTTTTAAAGTATTAATTTCAAACCACAGTAGTTTCTACATTCTGGGATATAAACTGAAATGTTTATAACTATAAACTAGAATGTTTAGTCCAGTATTCTGTTTAATAATGTAAAAGGCTTTCATTTTGAGGATTAGAATTCAATTCAACTCAATCAAAAATATATTTATATAGTCCTTTCTATAAGCAAGTACCATGTTAGGTCCTGGGGAAACTGGAATGATCCCAGGCAGTCTTGAAAGAGTTTATCTTGTTGTCATGAAGACTGATATTAAATAATTAATTACCTGATTGAAGCTGAATTATAATTTGGGCAAACATATGAATGTGAAACTTCTGAGAACAGGGTAACGAATGAGATGAGGCCGTAAAGGCCACTGTGGATGAAATCATGTTGATCCCAACTAGTTTGTTTTTTTTTTTTAACTTGGGAAAAGCATTCGAATTCTCTAAACATTAACTTTCTGATTACGAAATAATGTTAAAAATGAATTAATTCTGCACCGCATCCCAAAATGAGCCCTGAGAAGTAATTTGTAAGTGTGTGTTTGTCTTTTATTAATGTTTTTCTTCTTGTTATTTTTTTTAAATAAGCATACAGCAGTGTTGACCTGGGTGGCATACAGTTCTATGAATTTAAAAGCAAACACAGATTCATGCAACCATCTCCACAATTGGAATTCAGAACTGTTCCATCACCTCAAAACATTCCCTCTTGCCATTGCTCTGTTGTGATTTTCTCCTTCACTATAGATATGTTTTCTCAAGAATGTCACACAAACGGAATCAAATAATATGCAGTCTTTTGCTACTGGCTTCTTTCACTAAGCATAACCTTTTGAGATTTATCCACGTCGTGCATGCATCGGTAACCTGTTCCTATTTATTGCTAAATGGTATTCCATTATATGGATTACCGCAGATTGTTTATCTAGTCCCTTGTTGAAAAACATTTTGGAATTTTTTCAGATTTGATGACTATGAATGAATCTGCCACAAACAATTATGTATATGTTTTTGCATGAACATAAATTTGCAATTTACTTGGATATATTCCTGGGAGTGAGACTGCTACTGATGGCAAGATTAGATTTTTTAATATGAACGACCAAACTGTTTTCCAGAGTGGCTATAACATTCTAGATTCAGGCCAGTATTACATGAGAGTTCCATTTGTGCCATGTTATTGTCAGCCAGGTATTTTCAGTATTATTTTAGCCATTTTAATAGGTTTGTAGGTTGGTAGTGGTATCTTTTATTGATTTTAATATGCATCTTCTTATTTGCCATCCACCTACCTTCTTTGTTGAATATCCTGTTCAAGTCTTTCGCCTGTATTTTAATTGAGCTGTTTGTTTTCTTACTGCTGGTTTTTTCAGTTCTTTACATATTCTGTACTCAAGTGCTTTGTGCATGTGTGATTTGCAAATATTTTCTCTCCATCTGTAACTTACTTTTCCACTCTATTGCCTATGTCTTTCATAGACCAAAGGTTTTTAATTTCAATGAAATTCAGTTTACCTTTTCCTCCTTTTTTGAATCATACTTTTGGTGTCAGATCTGAAAACATTTTGGCCAAATCAAGATCACAATGTTTTTATCCTATGCTTTCATATAAGAGTTTGGTAGTTTTACATTTATATTCAGAATGCATTTTGAGTTAATTCTGTATAAAGTGTGACATTTAAGTTGAGGTTATTATTGTTCATGTTTTGCTTACAGAAGTCCAATTGTTTCTAAAAGATTCCTTGAAAAGTTATCATTCTCCTTTGGAGAGCCTTTGCAAATTTCCAAAAATCAATTGACCATATTTGAATGGAGTCTATTTTTGGACTCCATTCTAGTCTCTTGATCTATGGGTTATCCCTTTACCAACATCACACAGTCTTGATTAGTGTAGGTTTACAGTAAATATTAATATTGGGTGATGTGAGCCCTCAAATTAATTCTTTTTTCAAAATTGCTTTGGCCATTCTAGTTTCTTTGTCTGCTCATATAAAATTTAGAATCAGTTTGGCATTTCAATTGTTTTAGATACCTAAAAGTTATTTTGGGTTTTACTCATCACTTATTCAATCATTTCTGACTTCTGTCCCTGCTAAACAAAATTTTACATGTCATAGTTATTGTCAACAACCCTAATTCCAATGCAATTCACACCTTTCCTCTAGGGAGTAAATCTTCCAATTACTCAGCTCCTCAACAACAGTTTAAAAAACCTGCCACCTTCTATTTCTTGATATACTCATTTTGTTTGGTTTCTTTAGAGGACAGAGTCTCCTAGATTTTGTTCCACTGCTTCGCATTTTCTCCACTTTTTCTTCTTTCTGCTGCAGATCCTAAGGGCTCCATCACAGACAAGTTCCTCTTTTTTTTTTTTTTTTGGACTTCAACCTGTTGATTTTATCCATTCCTTTATTTAGAACATGCCATTTGTATTTTGGCAGATTCTCTAGGTCCAATTTCTCTGAGTTTCATTCTAGCATTTTCCATTGTCTCTTCAACATTTAACTTGTATGGTTGATAATCATTGCAAATATATCATGCCCAGGAGACATCCCTTTATTTACTCTGCTTATCTCCTACTGCCCCCTCCCCCATGTGTTCAAAGTCAATTAAAGGCACTACTCTTTTTTTTTTCCAGTTTCAGTGCTTACATTTTTTTAAAAACCTGATTCCCTTCTTGAATTCATGTCTCTAAACACTGTATACAAATCCATTGCTAAATCTTCCCAAGTTTCCCTTCTAAATATTTACAAAAATGTGTTCTCTACTACCATCCTTGAGTGTCAAGATACCTGCATTTATCAGCATTTATTCAAATAAACTGTTTCATCTCTTGTTACAATACACACTCCTTTAAAGAGTTATACATTTTTTATAAATGTATAGTTAATCATATCATTTCCCTGTTCAAAACTTTTCAAGGGATTTCCAGTTCCTGTTAGAATTAAGAACCTTTAGCATAGATGAGGCCTTATATGATCGTATCTCTTAGCTTTCCAAGTTCATTTCATTCTATAGATCATCTATTGCTATTCATCTTCTGCATTTTAATTTCACGATTGCTTCCTCAGAGAGGTCTTCTCCTTCTATATTTTGTAAAGTAGCCCACTGCTCCTTATTGCAGATCCACCTTTCTTAATCTCTACACTATTGACATTTTGGGCTGGATAAATCTTCATCGCCGGGGACTTTCATGTACATTGTAGGATGTTTAGCAGCATCCCTGGCTTCTATCCACTAGATGTCAGTAGCACCCCCACCCACCCACTCCAGATGTGGCAGCCAGATCTCCAGACATTTCCAAATATTCCCTGGAGGGCAAAATCATGCTTGGTTGAGAACCACTGATCTACATTTTAGCAGCATGTAGATTTTCATCATCAACATTGCTACAAATTGTGTTCATATATATATTAAATAACTCACAAGACTGTGCTGGAATGTTTCATAAAGGTATAGCATATGTATGTTTTTTGTTCTCCTAGCACGATGTCTCACATATAGAGACAACACCAAATATTCTTTTTACTAAATGAATAAAGGGAAATGCCATCATTGTCTGAGAATTCAACTAGAAGATCAATGCAAAATGTTACAGAGCACGTGCATAGTTCAGTTAACTGAAAGCGACAGAATATACTAAAGCAAGTGAAAAATGATTGCAACATTATTGATTAATTAACATATTTGAAAGGAAGACTGTGACAATCAGATTAAGAGCTGATTTGTCCAGAATTAAAGCTGTTACTGTCAAAAGACTTCATTTAAATTGAAAATGCTTTCCTATCTGTGCACAAGAATTCTATTTCAAACTGATAAAGCTTTATTTCATTATAGCGTCTACATTTAAAATATGACTAAATAATGAAGACCCACTAAACTTGATGTTAATATACATTATTAAAAGTGTTGAGTTCTTTTGAAGTACCCAAATACATGTAAAGGAACAAAAAATATTTCCCTTGTTAAAAACAAAAAGGTAAGGAGATCACCATTTGATTTTTCGGTTCTAGATATAAGATTGTTCTTTTACATGTTTTCATGGGATTCCAGATATTTGCTTATTCTTTGAAGAGGATGAGTTTGCTTGTTATTATTTCCTACATTTGCTGCAATTAAGAAAAACATTGTGTTATGAATAGCGACAGCCGTGTGTTAACCATGAATTTTTTTGACCACATGCAGAGTAGTATTATTAACTAAATATTTTCCACTGTTTTCTATTTTCTATTATTAACCAAATATTTTCTACTGTTTTGTGTAACAGCCAACTGAGTTAGAAACAAAAAAAAATACACAAATTATTTAACATTCACATTTGGACTTTGATGCTTCCTGTGGTTATAAATCCACTGCCCAAAATAAATAGCAGACATGGTGAGCTGTAAGTTTGCCTCAGGCCAAGGCTGTGGCTGAGCCTGGCTGCCAGAGCTGGGCCGGTTTTGCTTGAGGTGGGACTTGTCTTGTGGTCCCTCTTTTCTCTGGGGCTGCTCCCGGGGCCTGGGTGGGCCGAGGCTTTCCCAAAGTGGCTCTGATCCTCAGTCTTCCTTTCCTCTCTGCCTTTTTGGGTGTTACAGGGGGAACACATGTGAAGTCTTCCTTTGCCCATACTTGGTCCCCTTCCCCTTCATCCTTCCCAGGCATTTCCCTAATAAATTTCTTATTTTTCAGTTGTGTCTGGCTTCTGCTTTGCAGCAGGCCTGAGCCGGTACAGTTAGAAGCAAAAGGACAAGAGGCAGGAAAGTTTAGGGTATTAATAACAGTCCATGAACCTTTCTAGAAAGGAAACCCAGTAAGGAAAGGAGAAAACTAATACATAGAAAACACTTAACAAGACAACTCCAGAAACTGGAAGTTGAAGTGAAGTCAAAGTGCCTAACATAATAGAAATGGAAAATACATTTTATATGTATGAAGTGATAGTGATTTAATAAATATGAGTTTTTGCCTCAGTTTCATAAACCACATGGTCTACAAGTGATGACTAATAAAGAATCAGTAAAAACATCCTTTTTCTACTTCGTGGTGGTAATGAGTGTGCTTATTTCTGGAAAGAAAAAGATGCTACTCACGTGTACATTTTTATTAGACTTGGAGTCCAGTAGGAGACATTGGTGTGCAAGTATATAATTTGAAAGTATAATATAGTACAATCCCAAATTTGTTTACAAATGTGCAGGAACCCTTCACAAAGTATTTGACATATTAAAGAATATTTGACAATTAAAGAATAATTGTGAGTTCATAAACACATATGAGGTGAGGGTGAAATCTCTAGAGGCTGTATGGGTGACATTTTGAATTCACAAATGGCTTCCCATGCTAATCCAATTTTGGAAATATTATTTTAGTTTTGCAACAAGGCCAAACACACATTTTGAATAAGAAGAAATGTAGTATACTTTACAAACACAAAAAATTTTCATGACTTCTGGGTCCTGTTCTCAGTTCTACCGCTCTTTATATACATGCTATCTCCTATGCACGCTTTTTCAAAAGTTGTTGTTTGCTCCTGCTCAGGGATATTGATGTAAAGTTCTATTTATGGACAAAGGAAAGAGCCAGCATCATATGAAATTTATTTTTCATGAACTACAAAAAGTAGACCGGAGAAAGTGGTTTAACCATTTAAAAATAGAGTGGATCTTTTTTCTGTCATTGAATTATGGGTTAAACTAAAATTCTGTATAAAATATGCGGAAATAAAATTACAGTTCCATGTTGATAATACATCCCCCAATTCTCTGTTCTACAAATGTCCATCTGATAAAACAATCTAAGTAAAATCAGGTTCCATCGTATTTTATTTCCCCTGGCCTGGCTTTACTGAATTTCCAAAAATATTTTGCTAAAGTCTTAAATTTGAATCCTATCTCCAATAAAATACTCAAATCTCCTGTCTCCAAAGACACCACTGCAAGTTTTCCTGCCCATGCTTTCTATTTTTTTGAGTAATAGGAATTTTGTAATTGCATGTGTGACAGCCCTGAGTTCTCTTAAAGTATGATTTGAAACAAAAGTAAAACAAAATGTATGGAGACACCAACTATAACATTTAACACAGAGAGCAAATGGATATAAAATACCTATTAAAAATTCACCAAACCAAAGAGTAAAAAAATTTTTTTAACATTTTGATTCAAATATAAAATTTTATTCTTTGTACATTTATGTTTATTCTATTTGTAATTTTAGTTGGAATTTATCTCCTAACTACCACTAAAATGGCTTGAATGTGTATGAATATATGCAAGTATATTTGTTTGCAGGCTAGGGTGTTAAAATTAAAAAAAAATCTCATTGACAACCATACAAAAAATAATAAAGTAAATGGTCAGAGTGATCTCTGAATATATTTTTTTTTTGCTTCCTTGATATCAATCAATAATAAATAGGAATGATCAGAGTTTATACAGCTTTCATTGAAAGACAATCTGACCTTTATAGAGACAAATTTTACTTTTGGCAATAGATTCCAAAAATTTTGCACTTTATATTTAGGTCTAGAAACATTTTGGGTTTCTTTTTGTGTGAGGCATAAGATCTGTGTCTAGGTTCGTTTTTTAAAATAGGAACATGCAATTGTTCCAGGGCCATTTGTTGAAAAGACTGTCCTTTCTCTTTTGAATTGATTTTGCATCTTTGTCAAAAATCAGTTGCTCAGAAGACGATCTAAGACGGTGGCATAGAGAAGAATGGAAGCTAGTTGGTACCCCTGGAACAACTAATAAACAAACAGGAACAACTAGAAAATAGTCTGGAATAACTGCAGGGGGAAAACATGACTGTCCACTTGTCATACACCAACCTGAATTGGGAGGAATGCCTGAGATCGCAGCATAAAATCTGTAAGTAAAAGCTGCGGATTCAAGCTGGGTGCCTCCTCCCCCCCATGGCCCAAGCTGCAAAGCCTTGTGGTGCTAGAGAGACGCTCTCTCCAAGCAAATGAATATAGCTCATCTGAGCTCCAACTGGGGTTTTAATTAACAAGTGTGGACTGTTCGCTACGAGCCATGAATCCCCAACAAGCAGAAGAGGCTTTGGGTGATGACTGGCCTTGGAGAGCCCGAGGGTGGCCACAGATTGGCCCTAAAGGGGACTTTCTGTCTCTGTTTCGGCTCAGTGGAGAAAGCCTAAGCCATTTTCAGTTCCCAGCGCTCTAACCCAGACAAGGGTGGAGATAGCACAGTCAGAGCCTATTGAAATGCTAATGACCTCTCCCTAGAGGGGTTATCTTCCCTAGGAGGAAAGAGGTGGGCTCAGCTATACTACCCACCTTCCATTCAGAACCAGACCCCAGAGCCTGGGGGAAAACAGCTATGGGCCACACCTCCTGACACCAATCTGGAGTTACAGGCTGACAGACACCACCTGCTGGACAGAAAATCACAGTGACCTGAGGCATCACAGGGTGTACCAATTTTCTCAGACACTCCCTCAGGGAAGCCAGATACTGAATATTTCTTCCTTCTGGGACCTGAGCCTGTTCTGGTAAATCTGATCGGGGTAACCAAGGAAACCATGCCTAGAGAACAGAGAACTACAACCTACGCTAAGAAAAACAAAGTTATGGCCCAGTCAAAGGAACAAACTTACACTTCAACTGAGATACAGGAATTGAAACAACTAATAATAAGTCAATTCAAAAAGTTTAGGGAAGATATGGTGAAAGAGATGAACCGTATAATGAAAACACTGGGCATACATAAGGTAGAAATTGAAAGTTCAAAAAAGCAACTGGCAGAATCTATGGAAATGAAAGGCACAACTCAAGAGATGAAAGACACAATGGAAACATACAATAGCAGATCTCAAGAGGCAGAAGAAAACACTCAGGAACTGGAGAACAAGGCACCTGAAAGCCTACACACAGAACAGATAGAGAAAAGATTGGAAAAATATGATCAAGTCTCCAGGAACTTAAGGACAAAATGAAAAGCAAGAATGTATGTATCATTGGTGTCCCAGAAGGAGAAGAGAAGGGAAAAGGGGCAAAGGCGATAATAGAGGAAATAATGAAAATTTCCCATCTCTTATGAAAGACAAAACTTACGGATCTAAGAAGTGCAGTGACCCCAAACAGAATAGATCTGAATAGGCCTACGCCAAGACACTTAATAATCAGATTATCAAACATCAAAGATAAAGAAAGAATCCTAAAAGCAGCAAGAGAAAAGCAATCCATCACGTACAAAGGAAGCTTGATAAGACTACATGCAGATTTCTCAATAGAAACCATGGAGGCAAGAAGGAAGTGGGGTGATATATTTAAGATACTGAAAGAGAAAAACCACCAACAAAGAATCCTATATCCAGCAAAACTATACTTCAAATATGAGGGAGAGCTTAAAATATTTTCTGACAGACAATGACAGAATTTATGAACAAGATACCTGCTCTACAGGAAACACTAAAGGAAGCATTGCAGACAGAAAGGAAAATACAGGAATGAGAAGTTTGGAACACAATTTTGGGAGATAGTAGCACAGCAATGTAAGTACACTGAACAACGATGACTGTGAGTGTGGTTGAAAGAGAAAAGGTTAGGAGCATGTGGGACACCAGAAGGAAAGAGGAAAGATAAAGACTGGGACTGTGTAACTCAGTGAAACCTAAAGTGCTCAACAATTGTGATAAAATGTACAAATATGTTTTTACATGAGGGAGAAGAAATGAATGTCAACATTGCAAGGTGGTAGAAATGGGGTGGGATTGGGGGAAAAATACAATCAATGCAAACCAGAGACTATAGTTTATGGAAACATTGTATTATTCTTCCTTTAATGTAACAAAGGCAATATACCAAAGCTAAATGCATATGGGGGTGTGGGGAATAGGGGAAGGGTATGGGACTCCTAGCATTGGTGATGTTGTCTGACTCTTTATTCTACTTTAGGTTAATGCTGTCTTTCCTTTTGTTGCTTTCTAGCTGTCAAGTTTTGTTTTTTTGTTTTGTTTTGTTTTGTTTTTGTCTCTTTCTCTTTTCTTTTTCTTTTGTCTCTCTGCCTTCTTTAACTCTTCCTCCTTTTTTATGGAAGAAATGGGGATGTCCTTATTTAGATAGTGGCAATGATGCTGAATACATAAATATGTGACTATACAGGGAACTATCAATTTTTTACTTAGGATGGAATGTATGGTGTGTGAAAAAACCGTCTTAAAAGAAATGGGTTGATGAAGAAACCTTGAGGGCACTATATTGAGTGAAATAAGACAGACACATAATGGCAAATATCGCAGGGTCTCACTGATATGAACTAATTATAATATAGTAAACTCATAGACATGAAATTTAAGTTACCAGGTTATAGAATGATGCTAAAGAATGGGGAGTGGTTGCTTATTATGAGCAGACTGTTCAACTAGAGTGAACTTAAACTTTTGGACATGGACAGGGGTGATGGTAGCATGTTGTGAGAATAACAGTGCTGAAAGGTGTGTGAAGGTGGTGGAAAGGGTAAGCTCAAAGTCACATATGCCCCCAGAAGGAAGGTTGGAGGTTAAAAGATGGGAATGTATAAAACAGTGAATCTTGTGGTGGGCAATGTTCATGATTAACTATATAAATTTTAGAAATCTCTCTCACAAACTAGAACAAATGTGTGACACTATAAGTAGAAGTTAATAATAGAGAGGCATATAGGAAAAAATAGTTACCTATTGCAAACTATATACTACAGTTAGTAGTATTTTAACATTCTTTCATCAACAGTAACAAATGTACTAGACCAAAACTATGAATCAGTAATGGAGGGGGGCGTGGTTTTACGTATGGGAGGATTTGAGTTTCCTTTTTTGGTTTTCATTTCTTTTCTGGAGTAATGAAAATGTTCTAGAAATCTAAAAAACTTTAATTGTGTTGATGGATGCACAGCTGTATGATGGTACCATGGGCAATTGGATCTTTAGATAGTTGTATGGTATGTGAACAATCTCAATTTAAAAATATATATATATCTGAATCAGTTGGCTCTGTTTGTTTGGATCTCCCAATTCTGTTTCATTGATCTTTGTGCCATTCTTTTGTCAATACCCTAGTACCATACTGTCTTGGTTACTGTAGATTTATAGTAAGTCTTGAAATCAGGTAGTGTGAGTATCATGTTGGCAATTCTAGATTTTTTTGCCTTTCCATATAAATTTTGTCAATTTTCAATATCTATGAAATAGTCACAGCCAAGAAGAGCCTAAGGAGACATAATATCTAGATGTAATGTGGTATCCTGGTTGGGATCTTAGAACAAAAAACGGACATTAGATAAAAAACTAAGGAAATCTGAAAAAAAGTGTGGGCTTTAGCTGATAATAACTCACATCTCAGTGTTGGTTCGTTAATTTCATAAATGTATCTTGCTAATGTAAAATACATTTTGCATAATGGTATTTTGCATAACGTCAGTTTTAGCAAACTGGAACAGAATCCTAAAACAATTTTTCTGGGAACTTTCCAGAGATTAGGTTGGCTATATCTTTTCCACTTTATAGAGAGTTTCTCACTTCCATTTCAAGTAGTAGCCCATGATGGAAAACCTGCTATCCCCAGGGGGTATGGCAAAGGGCAAGAGACAGAGGGTATGTTTGGTTTTCTCTCCTTTCTTTCTCTGAACTTGAGGGCTTTGATGACAGCTTGCTGGCTCCCTTCAAGAACTTTCTGCTCCTTTTCTAGACCGTCTCATTTTCCCTTTACTGTAGGTTTTATTGTGTTGCTATCTGTTGTTTTTATTTCATTGTTTTGGTTTAATTTGAATCAAATCATTTTATATCTTCATAGATTTAAATATTCTTAAAAATTACCCACCATAATCTTGCTAAATGTTTTCAGGGATTCTTTGTATCCAAGTAGTTAAAAAAAGGAAAACAACAAAAGGAATATTCTGATACATTATTAGTGGGAATGTAAAATCATACAGCTGCTTTGGAAAACAGTTGGTAGCTCTTTAAAGTTAAAACAGATAGCCACTATATGAGCCAGCAGTTTCACAGTTAGCTATATACCCAAGAGAAATGAAAAATATTTCTGCTCAAAAATTTGTACAGGAGAGTTCATTGCAACATTATTTGTGGGAGTCAATAAGTGGAAACAAGTCAAATGCCCATCAACTGATAAATGGATAAACGGAATGTAGTATAGCCATACAGTGGAACATTTTCATTCATAAAATAGAAATGAAATTTGATACATTCTACAAATGGGATAATGGAATAAAGATAGACCCTAAAACATTATGCTAGGTGAAATAAGCCAGACAATAAAGGCCAAATACTCTATTATTCCATTTATATGAAATGTCCAGAATGGAGAAATCTACAGAGACAGAAAATAGATCAGTGATTGCCTAGAGTAGGAAGTGGGTTGGAGAGTGATTCCAGTTGTACTGCAACAGACATGGGGTTTGTTTTTAGGGTGGTGAAATGCTCTAAAATTGATTATGGTGATGGCTATACAACTCGGTGATTATACTAAAAGTCATTTAATATCACACTTTGAATGGGTGAATTGTATGTGAATTCCATCTCATTAAGGCTGCAAAAACGATTCTTTACTGTAAAGCTATCAAGGAAAAGGAAAACCAAGGGCAAGAATACTATTCAGTTTTATAAGACACTGATCTTAAGAATTTGAAAATGTCCATGCTCAAAGTTAGAATAACAGCTTTTTGAACTTAAAAAATTTACATTTGTTCATTATAAAGAGCAAGGTTATTTTCACGATGCAGTCTGTATTTCTATGTGCTTATTTCATTCTCTCTTTGGATTGGCTTTCTTTGTTTTCCTTCACATCAAACATGGCTCAAGGCTCATCAGAGACTAGCCATACTTAAATTATTTAATTTCCAAATTTCTTGGAGAGAAAGAGTTCATTGTTGTCAATTTAATTCTGGGCAAGGTACAGGGATATAAATTCCACCTTTCATTTCAGTAGGACCTGTGACACTACATTCTTTGAAAAGGAATGGGTATATGATATTATGTGTGTGAATGGGGAGGTTAATATGTAGGATATGAGCAGGAAATGTCTTGAGGTCATGGGCATCAGGTTTTGGGGCTCATTGCATTGATTTGACATGAATTTCTTGGTTCATGAATTTAGGTACTCCAGATTTTACATGGTATTATTCAAGATCATCTCTAATGATATAGTTGGGATTCATTCTTTCATAAGCAGATTTCACCATAGAATTCTGGATATCTGCTTCCTTAGCACTTGGGCTAAAGGTGGTTTTAGGTCTGAGATTCAATGCAGGTGGTTTGAGTCAAGCATAGAGCATTGGTATCCAGTTCAGTGGTGGTTCTGATAACATAACTTCCTCAGAAATATAGTAGAGCACCTCATAGTCTCAGTGTGGGTAACACGGGATGTGAGTATTCTGATTTCAGAGAGAAAAGGATGCTATGAATGTGAGCTGTGGGATTGGTGATAATCTGTTCATATCTGGTCAACTAATATGCAGAAAGGAAAAGCAGCTTCTTCAGGAAAGCTGGTAGAACCCAAGATTCTTATAGATACTTTGAAGCTTTTCTTTTATATAATGGAGGGCAGTATCAGGGAAGGAGGCCAGACCACACCGGGCACATGAAAAGAAAAAGTAGTGATGGAAAACTGACGGAAGTAGTGATGGAATGTTCTCACAAAATCCTGGGAGAAAAAACATGCACAGGAATGGAGTTCTCCATGTGGGATCATCCCTGACCACAGCTTCTCCCATCAACATTCAAGCTGCATGATTACCAAGCTTGTAAAGTACATGTGAATCAGTCAACCTACTATATTAATGATTGATTCTAATAGTGATCACTTGGTACTGCAGTGAAATCTGTTTATCTTTCTGAAAATAGAAGGAATAACAGGAAAATAGAAGGTGTAGGTTAAATTCTCATTTAAGGGTGAATCAAAACCATATTTTTAAAAACTATGCTACTATAATATAAAAGAACACACATGACAGAAGAAGAAAAAAATTTTCTTAAGGTTTACTGTGGGAAAAATATAAAATTTAGATAATACAGGATCTACTTTGTTGCTCAATACATTTTAAGGAAACATTGACCCCAAAATAGATGAGAGTTGAGGAGAGAATTAAAACACTGAAATGTAAAAGGAACGTCATGCAAAGCAGTCAGGAATAGAGAGGGAGCTGACTGCAATGAAGAAAGAAGGCGAGAGATTTTTTAAAAAGGCAATTTCACATTTTAAAAATCAGTAGCAAATTTTAAAACAGTGCATATGAGAAAAAAACACTGCAGAAATTATTGAGTTGGGAGGCAAATTGAAAACGAGAAGAAACAGAGAGGGAAGCCTCACAATTTAAACTAATAAGAAGTAACATAATATAAATGTGGGGCAGAGATCAGAGAGTCATTATACAGGGAACTGATGTTTGTTAAGAAAATAGAGCAAATGAAGCAGAAGGACTTATCAACATTTTAAGGCAGAGAATATCCACGATAAAGAAATATATGAATAAAGGGTACAAAAGCATCCTACAAAAATGTTAAAGATACTGGAAGCTAGACATAAGCTGTTTTTTGTGAGTTTTTGAAAAATAATAATTATTTGAATTTGTGAAATTTATACTCATTCTTTGCAAGGAGGAAACTTCGAAGAAGAATGTTAAAAGTCACCTTTCAGAAATACGCATCTTAAATCTACATAAATATCATTCCAGGGAATTCTTTATAGAGATAATAAAGAAGGGAAAAATGTAAGTTAAAAGGTCTGATTACTAGCAAGATAGGCAAATATTTTTATTAAAAATGGGATCATGTTATTCATGAGTTTTTAAAAGGTTTAACTAAATTTTAATTTTCATTGAATCTTAAAGAATTAAAAGGAAATAAAATGAATTTACAGCCATTTACTTTACTGTTTATTATTACAAGGGATTCTTTAAGATCCATTTAACATGAAAAAAATGAATAATGGCAATATTAAGAGTTTGGATTCATTTTAACTACAAATTTATATTTTAGAAAAAATCACTTGACTCCCAGTATGAACTAAATGGATATAAGCAAATGTTTCCAGGCACAACATGCAATAGAAGCCTTATTAAATTTATATTGCAAACTTTTTGTAGTGTTTATATTTGGTTCTCTAAAAATGTTTTCCACAGTTATACATCATTAGTTTAGTATTTATATGGATGATTCAGTGCTCATCCACCAGAAATTTTACCATGGCATATGCATCAAGAATTTCTCATTTGGTTTTCTGTTTTTAAGTTAATAAAAACTATCTGAATTTGTTGGGTTCTTGTGTTTCTAATAATGTTTCACTTTGGTTTTTATGCTCTAATAAAAACTGAGCTATATAATATGCCCAGTTGCCACTTTAAATTGGAAATACATAAGCGTGGTTTCATTTTCTTGAGGTACTGCATTTCACTATGAAGGTGCCAAATGACAACTTGACTGTTTCCTCAGGAGATGACTTACTTTTCTTACCTGAGTAAATGAAGTAACTACTTCTCTGTCCTACAATTTTAATAATGTAATCAGTTGTGTTGGTTTGAAGCTGTTATGTAACCACAGAAAATATCATGTTCTTTTATTCTGTTCCTGTGGGTGTAGAACTGTTGTAGGGGGGACCTTTTAATTAGGCTATGTCAATTGAGATGTGACCCACCTCATTCAGGGTGGGTCTTAACTCTTACAGAGTCCTTTATAAAAGGATAAAGGACACAGAAAACCCAGAGAAGCTCACTGTGAAAGCCCTAGAGAAGCTGAGAGACAAGGACACACCCACAGAAGCTGAGAGAGGAAGTCACTGAAGCCAGGGGCTGGAAGCAACAAAACCCAGGAGAGAAGGACCTGCAGATGTCTCCACATGCCTTCCCAGGTGACAGAGGCGTCCCAGATGCTGGCAGCCTTTCTTTAGAGAAGGTATCATCCTGTTGATGCCTTAATTTGGACATTTTCATGGCCTTAGAATTGAAAACTTGTAAGCTAATAAATCCACATTTTTAAAAGCCAGTCCGTTTCTGGCATATTGCATTTCATCTGCTTTACCAAGCCAAAACACAGGCATATATTTAAGTGTTGATTTTTTAACGTCATATTTTCTTGATATGCAACATTGCTTTTCAATCTATAGGTTTATTTCTTAATTCACTTACGGGTATTTTCATTTATTATATATGTTAATATTTTTGCCTTTTTAAATTTTGTGAAATAAGCCAATTTTTACTTATTAATGACAGGTGTATGTGAACAATTCCAAAGCATTTGAATGGCATTCCCTAATTTAATATGGATTCCTGGTGCTTGTGCTTCCATTAGAGATAACAGAGAGGTTTTTTGTTTGTTTGTTTGTTTGTTTTCTTAACAAAACATTTAGCCTATATGTTCCCAGTAGGTATTTTAAATCTCCTATGCAAGGTAGGGGCAATATAGTTTGCCTATTTACTTCCACATTTAGAAACCTTAAGAACAATCTCCTGACCCCATCACACCAGAAGTGCTTCTGGGGGTGTTGAGGGGTGGGGTGTGGAAGGGCCTGGAGGCACTGACTCTTGTTGGAAAATCCTTCTCACTTCTTTTTCTTGGCTACAAGCTTTATGGTTTTAATTTACATGAATTTTTGCCCCTTTATCTTATTTATTGTTGGGGATTATAGTGTGTTTTTGTTTCTTTTGTTTTCTTTATCCTAAAACATTGTGGATGTAGGAGTCTATTAAAAGATTTTAATAATCATCTTGGCCAGAAATGCTATTGGTGATTTTTTTTAAACCCAGCACAGATGGAAAGATTTTTTAGAAAAAGAGACTCACCTTTGATGTCTCCAAGATATTGAACGTAATTTCAAGATTGAAGAGAAACGTTTGTGATCCAAGAATCTGTCGCTGATACAAATTATCATGTATAGCTAAGAATTTCAGAAGCATTACTGAATAAATTAAGGGTTGAAAACTGTCCGACCAGAAGGTCATAAGCCTATTTTTCTATGTTTTCTTCTAAAATGTCATTTTCTTTTTACATTTATATTGAAAGCTCTATTTTTTTTTAATCTTACATGATTAGAATTAAAGCTTTTGTAGATGAAGAACATTCGTGAAGAGATGAATATTTGTTTTTCCCATGTGGATATACCATTAAACCATACCACCAATGTCATTTATTGAAATACCATTGTTCCCTCAGTGCACAACAGGGTAATTTTTGGCAGAAATCAGGTGACTGACTGTGGGTTCTTCTGTACCATTTGTCTTTCTGGCTAATTTTGGACAATTATCAGATATTCATAAAGACTATGCTTTATCACAAGTCTTAAAATCTTGAAATTTTTCCAGATTTGTTCTTCTTATCCAGGATTGCCTGTTTTGGGCCATTTCCTACATCCCGTCAATTTTAGAATGAACTTTTTAATTTCAAAAAGAAATCCCTCTTAGGATTTTAATTGGTATTGCATTAAATCTGTAAATCAATATGGAAAACATCCTGTCTATTTAAAACTACATAGAAATGAGAATGAACAAGTGATATCTACAAGCAACAACATGGAAGAATCTTGCAAATCTAGTGCTGAATGAAATGAACCAGGCATGAAAGGGAACCTGCTCTCCATAGGAGGTTCAGCTACAGACAAGGGCTGGTTTTGATATGTTAGATGTCAGGTGAGTGGCCACAGGGGCCTCTTAGCTCTCCCATGATGCTCCACTTCTAAATTTGATTGCTGGTTAAAACGGATGACTTCATTTAATAAAAATTTCATTAAGGCACTTTTTGTATGTATGCTAAACTTTTGCAATGCTTTACATGAAGAAAAGGCATTTTTAAGGATTTGAGTGTCTAACAAGGATATTCTCTTCTGAATGGAGCAAACACTTCAAGAAATTCCACTAGGCATCTAAACTGTACATGAAATTAAAGAACTCGAAAACAAGGAAACCGCGGTATTAGAAGATTGGTGACAAACACTGAAACAATTTAAAGGAAATAATCCAAAATATTACTGAAAAGGTTAAGCACAGAAGGCATATATGATGAATACTAGTTAATGTAAAGACAAAGATTGTAAATATTTAACAGTGTTAAACTACATGGTTAATAGCATGTTATAATAATGAATATCTAGTTTTAAAAATGATCTGATGTGCAGAATTTAAATTGTGAATATCTCCTCATCGTATAGAAGGGAAAGTCAAGAGAATATTTATATTGTTCATTTTGAAAATTATATATTAATTAGTTGAAAAGGAGAATATAAAAGTAAAACAATCAAAATGTATCTTTTTTAAACTACTGGTATCTGGGTCATGGCTAAGAGACGACACTTTTGATCTCTCTTATTTAAATGGGAATATAACTTCCTTGCAGATTAAAATAAAAACTTCCTTCAAATTAAAAAAAACAACAACAAATTATGAATCAAGAATGTGTAACTAAGTCCCCACGGCATGTGAACAAGCATAGATATTGGAGTATAAGTCAGGTTAGACTAGATTATGTAGTTAAAATGACAGTAATAACCATCACCAAAACAGCATTTCGTGACATAACACAGAAGTTTATTTTTCACTCACAGGAAATCTGTTGTCTGGTTTTGATATTAGGGTAATGCTTGCTTCATAGAATGAGTTAAGACCTGTTTCCTCTTCTTGTATTTTTTTAAAAGAGTTTGTGAACGGCTAGTATTTATTCTTCTTTAAATGTTTGGTCAAATTCACCAGTGAATCCATCCTGTCCTCAGCTTTACTTCTCTATTCAGATTTTTAACTTCTTCTTGTGTCAGTTTTAGTAGTTTGTGTTTTTCTAAGAATTTTTCTTTTCATGTAGGTTATCTAATTTGTTATTCTTATTTTTCCTAACATTTTCTCATAATCTTCTTTATTTTAGTAATTTGAGCATTCTCTCTGTTTATTCTTGTTCAGTCTAGCTAAAGTTTTGTCAGTTTTATTGAATTTTTCAAAGAAGTTCTTTATTATATCATTGATTTTCCTATTGTTTTCCTATTTTCTACTTCATTAATTTCTACTATATTATTTACTATTGTCCTTCCTTTCCCATGCTTTGTGTTTTCTGTGCTCTTAATTTCTAGTTTGTTAAGGGAAAAGTTGAGGTTATTTTGAGATTTTTATTGTTTTCTGATATGGGGCATTTATAAATATAAATTTCTCTCCAAGCACGACTTTAACTGCATCCCCGGTGTTTTGGTATGCAGCACTTTTGTTTTCATCTCAAGCTATTTTCTAATTTCCCTTGTGATTTCTATTTTGATCCCTTGGTTATTTAGCATTGTGATGCTTAATTTTCACTAGTTTTGAATTTTTCCAATTTCCTTTGCTATTGAATCCTAATTCTATTGCATTGTGGTTGTAGAACATATGTATATGGTTTCATTCATTTTTTGGCTTGTTTTATGGCCTAGTATATGGTCTATCCTGGAGAATGTTCCAGGTGCCCTTGAAAAGAATGTGTACTTTTTTGCTGTTTTATGGAGTGTTCAGAAGATGTCTATTATTTCTAGTTGGTTTGTACTGTTCAAGTCTTATATTTTCTTACTGATCTTCTGTCTAGTTGTTTTTTTTTTTTTTTTCCATTTGAAAGTGGGATATCAAAGTCCCTAAAAATTGCTGTTGAATTGTCCTTATTTCTTCAGATATTCTCTCTGCTCCTTCTTTCTCTCCTCTCTTTCTGAGACTCCCATTTATACATACTTTAGTATGTTTGGTGGAGTCCCAGGGGACTCTGAGGCTATGTTCGTTTTTATTCATTCTTTTTTCCTCTCTAATCATCGGAGTATATCATTTCAATTCCCTCACCTTTAATTTCCTTGATTCTGTCTTCTGCCAGCTCGAATCTGCTGTTGAACCTCTGTAGTGAATTTTTCATCATTTATTTTCAACCCAGAATTTTTATTTTTTTAAAATTATTTCTCTTTATTGACATTCCCTCTGTTTATGCTTCTTTTTCATATTTTACTTCTTTAGTTCTTTGGATATACTTAAACCACCTGATCTGAAGTCTTTGTCTAATAAGCCCAGAGTTTCTACTGATTCCTTTTTTCTTCCCCACTCCTTATGGACCATGCTTTCTCCTTTTTTTTCCTGCATATCTTATATTTTTTCTTTCTTCTTCTGTTTTTTTGAGCTGGGCATATTAAATAATATAACATGGCAACTCTCAGAAAATCAAATTCCTTCCCTCACAAGGATTTTGTTGTTATTGTTCTTTGCTGCTGCTTGCTGCTCTTTGTTTTAGTGACTTTTGTGAGCTAATTCTGTAAAGTCTGTATTGTTTGTCATATTTGGTTACTAAAGTTTCGTCTCCGTTCACTTAGCAGTCAGCTCATGGTTGGACAGAGGTTTTCTCTAATGCCTGGAAATAATGCGCCTCCCAGACTGCTGTTGGGCTCTGTGTGCACTTCCACGACATTTACCAAGGCATTTACACTTCTGCTCTCCTCTTCCTGCCGGCATATGGCCTGAAAGTCAGTCTGAAGGGAGAGTTTAGGCCCTTTTAGGTCTTCCCTGGGTTAGTGCCCAGCCCTAGGCCTGCACACAGACTTGCACATGTGGGTGTCCTTCCAGATTCCAGAAATAAGCTGCATGTTCCCATGGACATGCCATTCCCCAGCTTTTTCTTTCTGTTTCTAGGGCAGATTGTTTTTGCCCCATTGTTTTTGCCACTTCAGGCAGCTGTTATGTTAAAAAAGAAACAAAATTGTCACATTTTGACAAACAGCCTGGGGAAGATGCTGTTTGCATCAGGATGCACTGAATTAGGTCAAATAAAGAGAATCGTGCATGCAGGATTTTCCAGGAAACTCTCTTCGGGCCCAGTAATGGCAGTAATCTGGGAAGGAGCTAGGGAGGGCTCCGCCCCCACCCCTCTCCCACCCCACCCCGCCCCCTTCATGGTGCTAGGCTGCTGGTTTACACCAGGGCAGGGCTGATGATTTTCAGAGCTACAACCACGCTGGGGAGAGGAAGATAGGAATAGGGCAAGTCCTGAGAACACATAGCCTTCTGTTCTTAATTACATTCAGCCATTTTTTTCTTGAATGAATGATCCCTGGGTTTTTGCAAGTTTTTGATAAATTTCAAGAATTTCAAGAGTGATTTTGACATTTTTTGACACTTTGCCATTTTTTGTCCTTGCTGCTTTTTATGGAGGAGATACTATTTGCCTACTCCTGTAATGTCACCAAGAGTATCTGTCTTAAGGTCTACATGTTTTTGATTATATAAGGAAAGAAATGTGAATGTAATTAAAACATTATTAAACAACCCTGGCTGAAATAGAAAAATGCTATATAAGGTTATATGTGTAAAAGTTAGATGAAAACTTTTATATTACAGGAATGGTTTTACAAGGAAAATCATTAAAAAATATGCCACATATTTTGAAGAACTGAAAATTATCTAAGGCTGTGGAATCACATATGACTAATACAATAGGAAAGAATAACAGTAATAAAATATTAAGATATTTCTCTACTCCTGGCAATCATCTTGTTCTGGCTCAGGTTTGGAGCCTCTTGGATATCCCTGAGCTATAGAGAAAATGAGTTTTGCATGTTTCAAATGTATCTGAGTAATGTAGATTTCAAACCTAGAAATGAGTTTAAACTCTCAGGGGCTTGAGTTCTATTTACAGTTGGCAAAAATGAACATTCCAAAAAAAAAAAAAAAGGCACTGTGAGAAAAGCAAATTCCTACTATCTGAGCTGTTGAAAAATGTGATAACTGCTCTTTTGAAAGATCCTGAGCCTACATTATCCACCTGCTATGCAGCTCAGCTTCACCGTGAGAAATAGGGATAAAAGCACACAGAGGATTGGAGGAGCGGGGAGTGCTCAAACCTCTCTGCCAATTGAAAACGGGATAAGAAGGAAGGCAGGTAAAGACATGTGCAAGATGAGACATTTTCCTTTCATAAGGGCCAAGCTTCAGTTCCAAATTACCTTACACTTTGTTTACAAGTTAAAAATCACCCTCTCTGCCCTGGGTTTATTAGCAAATTCAAGTAAGAGAAAACAATTTCTAAGCCAAATAGACATATAAAATAGATTTTTAAAATCTGAGAAGCAAAAGAATGAATTTGTTCTTCTGCTTTTAAGAATGATCACTTTTTCTGGAGCAATCCAGGAGATAAAACTGAAGATACAAGGATGGACATATCATAACAACTTGGAGGTAAAAAGCCCAATTTCCTGATGGAACAGCGTATCTCCGAGTCCTAACTAGCTAGCATAATGGCTAAAATTACCTACTCTGCCTATGCCAAGCTATGTCAATTAAAGCATAGAAGAAAAAGACATGCCATAAACTGTGTGTTCTTAAGAGGATTGAATTCAGCTGGGTTGCCTCAGTGTGTTGTCACCGATTGTTGGTATCCGCTGTGTGTTCTGAATTGTTGACGGTAATGTTGGTCCAGTTTTTGAACATTTTGGGTATATTTGCTTACCGATATGTTCATTATCACAGTTGTCTGCTCCAGATTATAAATCCCTTGACTGACACACCTTTATTTAAGAATGTCAGGATTACAATCATTAAGAATCCCTGTAATACTTGAAATGTCTCCTAAATTTAAGTAATATAGGAACTGTTTCTAAAGGAAAAAGGAAAAGAAAAAAAGAAATCTCACTGACCCCTAGTATTATTTGTCTTATGATTCTACCTAAATATGTATAAATGTAAAAGTAGGTACAAACTCCTTATTCTTCAAGCTTCTACTCAAATATTGCTAAATAGTAACTGGCATAAGGTTTAATAGGTTTTGTTTTGTTTTGTTTCATTTCTTTTCCATGTTCTTCTTAAAGTGGTAGTGTTACTGACCGATAAGCTTGCTGCCCAATGTGCACTGAATCCAGTATTGTGACACCAGGATTTTGAGAAAAGAAAGTTTTATTGTAAGGTAGACCCAGCAAGGAGACAGGAGGCAAGCTCCGAGCCATCTCCCCCATCCAGGAACTAAGGGCGATTTATAGGATGGAAACAAAGGGAGGTGGGGACAGTGACAGGATTCAGGTTGGTGTACTCTGATCGGACATTTGCAGGACTGTCTATATATGGTAGAAATATGCCAGCAGGCTGCATCTTGTTTCCCTTTTGAGGGACCCCTTGTGTTTTACTTTCTCCCAATGACTCCTCATCAAGGAGAGTGATTTTTTGCAGCAAGAGTCTAGGGCTTGTTCAAGGGGCAAGTACACAGCACGTCTGTATCTGCACATGCTCTGTCGGTGGCTGAGTCTGACTGACTATAAGACAAACTCAGGAAAGAATGTTAGAAATAGGAGGGGATGAAATTCTGATAAGCAGCAGATTTTGGCCCGAATCTTGATTTTCAATGAGACTCCCAGCTATCTCACCTGTGGTTCCAGGAGCTAGCTCTTTAGTTGCCCGCCACAGGTGATGGTGCAGCCCAGAAGAGTGGCCCAGGCGGCAAGAACCTTGTTGGGTTTCCCAAAGCCCAATCCCAATGAGAAAAATAGGTTCTGCTTAGAGAGAAAATATCTTAGAAGGGTTCTTCCATTTGAATACAAATTGTGTTCCCAGTTTGCATGGGTGGAAAAGGAAATTTGCAAGTCTCTAGAGCTTTGGAGACCCATGCACAGCATTTCGGAAACTCTCCAGGGAGAGCGAAAGATACCAAAGAGGAATGGCTTTTTCTAGGAAAATGATGCCCAAAGCACAGAGGATAACATCCTTGGTGTGGGGGCAGGGGGAGGGATGAAAAAATGCTTTTCTTTCAAGCATACTGGAGAGGAAATAAAGACTTCCATATATAAAGGAGCATAATATCCGCACAAAGACTTGTACATTAATGTTTTTAGAAACCTTGTTTGCAATTGTCCTAAATTGGAAACAATCCAAATGGCCATCAACAAGTGGACGGATAAATGGATTGTGTTATTTACATACAATGGTATGCTACTCAGCAGTAAGAAGGAATTAACAGTTGATTCACACAACATGGATGTATCTCAAAGTAATACTAATTTCCTCAATCAAGCTGTAACCTACAGCCATCGTTGTTCCTTTACTACTGGGTCATGTGATCCTTTCTTCATCTGCTTCACATTTTACAGCGTTTTCTCTTGGTCTTCACTTGGCTGAAATGGTGACTTGGATATTAAATGGAGCTCTGACGTCCCTACTTGAACTGTCCCATTTGACCATAAACACAGGCCAGTGCTGATTACTGTATCTGTACTAAGACATTGGGTGGTTAGTCCCATGAAACAGAGTATATGAATTAATCAGTTTTAGATTATCATCAAAATAAAAATATAAAATTGAAAAGAGTCTCAATGAAAACTCCTGAACCAGCAATAGTACATCCTAGAACTCAATGTTTATATTGGAAGGAATATGCATATAGTCAGAATTTGTGGGTTTAAATATAAACTCTCATAAACAATTTGCTACATGACCTTAAGCAAAGTATTAAAATTCTTTGATAAATGATGGCCTTATCTGTTAATTAAAATGACATTATCTAGCCCATTGACTTTTGGGTGAACTATATTAAGAAGCCTGTATCCACACCTCAGTGCCCAATACATAGTAAAGCCTCAATAAACATGAATATGTACCTATTTTTTGTCAAATATTGGATAACAAAATTATATTTCCAGGTGGATCTAAGTTTTCCAGTGCAGTGTGAAGCTATGCATACAATGAATTTTAAACATAGCCATTTCTAGGTTCAAATAGACTTACTAATATGTAACTTACCACTATGAATGATAATTTCCTTTGTAAAAATATATTTTTATTTAAATAAAATATTAGAGTTTTGCAGAATTTATAACGTAGTTCTGTGTTCATCTAATATCATGATTTTGTGTGTGTGTAGTTCCTTTTCCTTTCATTTTCTATTTAAGAAATAACTGAGAATAGAGTTGCAACTTCAAAGTCAGAAATAACAGTTTGTAAAATGAATTTTGGCCTGCAAATAATAAGCAAGCTTATTTTCTGGTAGTGATATTCTTAGACAAGTATCAAATATATTTTTTATATTCTTTCTAAATATATTTTACACAATATATGTTTTTATTTAGAAAGTATGGATTTTTTTTTTTAAAAAAAGTTCTTTGAAATTCACATGAATAAAATGAAATGAAATGCTTTATAAAACATAAAAACAGTGCTTCCCTCGATTTTTGTGAAAAACTACCTGAAAACAGGGTAGGGCATTTGACAAAGAAAAGCAGCCAGTTCCCAGAAAACTGACTTATTCCTGTCACTTGCTTTGTGGAGTTTTGTCTTTGGATGGAGGATTAGACTTTGAAATGAATATTGAACACCAGGGGAAAACCAGTTGAGGTGGAGTGAGCTTTTTATCTGATAATAAGGAAGGAGGAAGCAATGTAGAATGCATGTGTATCGAGCTTTCTGGTAGTTTGCAGTTTAATGTTTAATTATTTTCTTAATGATATTGATTTACAGGAAATTATAAACATATCCAATTGATAATCTTATCAGTGAGGAAATATAACATTTAAAGATTGCGCATTTACATAAACTAAATGGAGAGTCCCGTGATAATAAATATATCCATGGCATTTAGGAAAAACAAGCTCCTATTATTTTGGATCCGTGTAGGCAAGGATGGAGTCACTAAACAGAATTTTCATGAAGTTTCCATTTATTTTCCTTTGGGCAATGACAGTTTAATAACTTGGTTATAGGTATGCTAGAAATCATCCCTAATGCTTTAATAATGACTGGTTTTCTTCTCAGATAATATGAATATCACTCTTAGCTTTAGGACACAATTTACCTTCTGCCTACAGTTGTTTTTTCTTTTTCTGTTAGTGCCAGATTTGAAATAAAATGAAGGTTCATTTGGTACAGTTAGTTCTGCACTTGCTCAAGAATCATAAATACTTGGAAAATTCATGTAGATGCTCCAGTTTTATTTTTTTCCTCACCTGGGTGAAATGGAATCATCTCTAAAATTCCTTTAGGTCCAAAAAGGCTAAAATGATTCCTATTTTCATGGAGTTATTCTAAATGGTAAGTGGTTCAGGCCCTCAAAGATGGACCAAGAAGAGATTCAACTTGCGGGGTGTTTTGGGGTTGCACCTCGAGATGGCCCCGGGAGGGAGCTGGAGGTGCCTGTGAGGTCCCTCCAGGGCGGGTCTGAGCGAGTGGAGAAGAGAGGGTCGTGCTCGTGAAGTCCTGAGTCAGCGCCGTCGGGGTCCTTGAGCCAAAGCCCCGGCCGCGGGAGAGCCCTCTTCCCGGGAGCGCCCGCCTTGGAGTCTCTCCCGGGCTCGCGCGCCCCTGGGAGCAGCGCCTGGGAGCAGGGCCGGGCGCGGGAGCAGAGCGGCTCTCAGCGCAGCCGGGACCATCCCGCACATTCTCCCCCTGGGAGCTCTGAGAGGCGCATCTCCACAGCTGCCACAAATGCTTTGGCTGAATTGGGTCCCAAAAGGACACGTTCAAGTCCTAACCCCGGGTCCTGGGATTGTGCCCTTACTTGGGAACAGGGTCTGTGAAGATGGGATTGGTTAAAATGACACCAGACTGGATTAGGGTGGTTCCCAATCCAATAGGATGGCGCCCTAGGGAGAAGAGGGAAATTTGGAAGCGCAGGGAAGACGGCCTCGTGAAGACAAGAAAGGCCACCATGAGGAGACAGAAGCAGGGACACCTCAACCAACCAAGGAACGCCAGGGATCACTGGCAAGCTTGAGAGGCTGGAGGAGACCAGGGCGGTTCTCTCCCACAGGCTTCAGGTGGAGCACAGCCTTCCTAACACCCTCTCAGCCTTCTGTGGGTTTACGCTGCTCAGTTTGTGGTACTTTGTCATAGAAGCCCCAGAAAACAAAGACAAGTAAGACGTACAGTTTTATGTTTGTTTTTTTTTTAAACAAAATGATAACCCAAATATACTAACGAACTTATAAAGAAATCTGAATAAATGCAAGTGGAGATTATCTTTATTCATTATAAATTAGAACCCTTAGTCACTCTGTTGTTAATATAACCATTATAATGCTCCTAATTTTATAACTCTTACTGAAGATGTTATGGGAGAGAGATGGTTCAGCATTACCCTGGTGAAAATGATAGGTAAGGTTATGTGTGAATTGCAGCTGCATAAAATTTTAAACCTTTCTAATTCACACTCAGTAAACCCTGAGTGGAGAAACAAGCAAATTTTATGATGCATGTTTTCGGGTCATGAATTCCTAGCTTGATGTTTGTGCATTTTGTTTAAAAATATAGTGTGCTTGATATACAAAGGTTTCACCTCAATTATGCTCTTTGGTTCATTGGCTGATTGCTAGGAATTCTTTGGACATTCTTCTTTATAATCACTATCCTAGTTATTATCAGTAAATATGTGATGTTTCATTGCCTCAAATCATTTATTTGTATTGTTTGGGTTAAAAACAGTTTAATTATAAGGGTGATCTGATTTTAGTAAGCACAGTCATAACTAGAACCTAATGCAATGCCTTTTATATTAATTTTGACAGGTTTTCTACATGCCATTTCATTGGCTTGCAACTATTGTCCCCCAAATCAAAATCTTATAAGACATTTTGTTTTATTGTGCTCATTAAGTAAGACACCAAAAAAAAAAAAAATGTGATTTGATATGGAACAGACAGTAATTGGGCTTGGTCTCTTCATTTGAATAGACATGCCTTTTCAACAGCCAGTTTTGAGTTATATTAAAATGTAGATTATTTACTGCATACTTCCAGGGAATTTTTTTTTTTTTTTTTTGCCTCTTGAAATCCTATAACAATAATATGTGGTTATCAAATAGTATTTCTGGGATTTTTCTAATTTATCTAATAGACTATAATTTCCAAATTATCTTTTCTATTATTCTAATGATATTTTAGTTAACATTGGATAGCTTGGGTAACTTTCCTTAGTTTTTTTCAAACCATTCCTGTAAGCACTATAAACAAAGTTTTCTGAGTAGTTTCCTTTAATTGTCTCTTTTTCCCCATTTTTCATATTCCTTCAGCCACTCAGTCAACCACCATCTCTCTCACAAACCTGCTTATTATTGGCCTACATGTGTATAAAACCAAGTCAGTGTTTAGTTTTCTTCTAAATTAATAGCAGAGTGGTATGCTCTAATGTTAACCACATCATCTTTCTTTCTTTTTAATTAAAAATATTAAACTTGCTGAAATATTGAAAGGATGAAACCACAGATACTTGTCTGACCACATAGATTTATCAACTGTTAGTTTTTGACACATTTGCTTCATCCTCATTTTTTTCATTTAGTTGTGTTTAATAGAGTGATTTCTTCTTCTCGATATTGAACAATGTGAAAATGATTTGCAGGCTGTACTCATGTTCACATTGGGACACCCTGATGCTTGCTTTGGGGCCCATCGCTGCTTCAGTCCAAGCGAGCAATGAGCCTCGCTGATGGTGTCGGTCACTCCATGTGTGCAGAGCCACACCTTTCTGTCTGCAGCTAACACCTGTCCACCAGGTCCCCCTTCCACCTGTTTAACTCCCCTCAAGCTCGACATGCCCGAGACAGCCCTCTTGTTATGCCCCACAGCCTGGCCTGGCCTGGGGCTTCCTCCTAGTGGGTGCGCCACTGTCCATCTGCTCACGCAGCCGGATCCCTGTGTCCCCCACATCCAACCCCATACCGCATCTTGTTGGCTTTAGTTCACAGAGATGTCATGAATATCTCTCAGCTTTCCTGGAGAGCACAGTTTGCCTCAAGGATGGGAAGATGCTTCATTTGGAGGATGTGAAATAAGAGCGTGAGGGAAGGGAGCTTTGAGATTGGGAAGGTGGGAAGCTTTCCCCCCATGGAGGTTTACACTACCGTGCTGACCATGGCCTCAGAATAAGCCTGCAGGGGTGCAGGCTGCAGGCAGGTGAAGGTCCTCTGGTGCTCCTGGGCAGGCCACCTGCAGAACTCACCTCTGCGAGTGGTCCAGGAAAGGGAGGAGAGAGAGGGGAACTGATGACGCCACTGCCTTCTAGCCCTTATTTTACCTTGGTCAAATTTCTCCACAAACTTGGGGAGTTAACTTCCTCTTTGGGGAAGCGGATCTCAGGGAGAGCTTTCATCCACGTGGGGTTGGGTCAGAGACTCCGGCTGCTGGCCTGGAGGAGTGGGCGGGAAGGGAAGGCCCAGCTCTCTGGGAGCAAGCGGCTGCAACCTATGTCCATACCGTCGCTGGGCAGATCTTTCCAAAATTCAGCTCTGATTGTGACATAAACTCTTCCATGTTTCCCACTGGACTTTGGTTGAAGACCAAAATATGCATGTGGCCTATGTTGGCTACCAGGTGCCACCTCTAAGCCAGCCCTCTTCCGGCCGCACTGCCCGGTTTTCTGGGCCTTGTGTTCCTGGGGCACCTCACCTGTTTCCTTCGTCTCTCAGCGTGCTCATCCTCTCTTCCTCAGAGAAATGTCCCCCAGCCTTTCCTAACTTTAGTCAAATAGCCTTCTTATATGGTCTTATAGCGTAGTATGAGTTTCTGTGATATTCTTTTTCAGTTTTCAAATTTTACAATTACTTCTAGCATCCTCTGATTGGTTGCTTTCTCCATTGTGGCAAGTTTTGTGATTAACGAGGCCAACTCCATCTGTTTAACGCGTCTGTTTGACTCACTGTGGTTTCACCGCTGTGTAGACAGACACCAGCATTCAGTAGATGTTTTTGAATGAATAAATAACTGTAATTCTCACTGCAGACATTAAAAGCTGAGATGAGCTATTTGAGACTGCCTGAAAAATACATTTAAGCAAATATTATCTTCCTCACAACTATTTAATTAAACAACCAAATGAATAAACAAAATATATTTTTATATGATTCTGGCAAATTGTGCATATGCCATGAAAATAATACCAGCGTATAAATTTGCCAGCTATTTGGTCACCAAAGGAATTCTAGCTATTGGTTTAGAGCAAGGCAAGTAATGTCATGTTGTAATTCCCAGCTTCAGAGTGAGTGTATCCAGCCAAGCATTTTAATTGAAGCTGGTAGTTGGTCAATCAGCTTAAACAAAGTAATAGTGTTCCTTTCCTTTGATTTCAGAAAAAGAAAAAATCAAACCTCAGAGGTGATTTTCAATGAAACTATTGGAAAGTGTTGGTTGCTATCATTGATTTTTCCTAGCAAAATACCAATATATGGGTTGCTATAATTTAAGGCAATTGTGTGCTGTATTGTATTCCCCATAAAAGCTTTTTCTGTCTAAACAGAACTTGGGTTTCAGCAAGAAAATAATCTTTGAACAAATCATATTTGGAAATATATTCAAAGAAATGATATGGACAATATTTTGGATTTAATGTATTTCATCTTGTTTTTGAGTATTATTTTATGTGCTTTTCCATATTTATAGATATATTTCTCCCTCCAAAATTGGCATATAACTCACTTGAAATAACAATAGCTTGAAAAATAAGCCTTTTTAAAAGAGTGTTTCCTTCAGACAACTCTAAATATTTGGAGAAATTTATGACTACCCTCTAAATAAATACAATAAAGAATAAACACTTTATATTTCATATGGTTAAAGAGGGTGCAATTGGAATTTATATTAAGACTTAGCTTGACTCAGTATCATAACATGACTAGTTAGGTAGCAATTTCTTGATCTTTTCCATTTGTTTTCCTACAAATTGAAACTTAGACCACATGTATATGGATATTTTAAAAATACCCTATACTTTAGGAGATATTCTTGTATGACCTCTTGTGTATCTTATTTGAAAATTGTTTTAGTTTCTCAGTTAGTCATTTTGTAGAAATACATGTTTTTGTGGAGTAAGGCATTAGTACTATGAATGCTATTAAAATTATGATTATTTCTAATATCATTTACTATTTAAAAATTAAGGTTATATTGGATGCCCTTTCCCATTTGCACATCTTTCTAATTTAATTATTATCAAAACCGCCGAAGTGTACTGCTTTAGCATATCTATTTTTTAATTTAAAATGCTGTATTTACCAGTAACATAAATCAGAATTTCAATCAGATTCAATTTTTTCCAAGATATAAGTGGGCAGCATTCCCACACAGATGTCAGGACTATTAGGAGAGCATTCTTCCATGGTTCTACCCACAGGATTTTGTGCAGGCTGGGAATCAGAATCGTCATCATTACAACCCCGTGGCACAGATTGGATAGTGAATAATATCTTTTTTTTTTTAATTTTTTTTAAATTTTTATTTTGAAATAAATTCAAACTTACAGTAACAGTTGCAAAAATAATATAAACCCCATACACAGAACTCCAGCATACCCCAACCCCCCTCCACCGATACCCCCATCTACCAACCTTAATATTTTGTCACTTTCCCATTTCTTTCTTTCCCTCCCTCCTCCCTCCCTGTCTAACTTGCTCTCATATGTTCAGAATACAGAGCAAAAGATGATGGATGATAGATAGTGAATAATATCTTAAACTGTTCATTAAGGATGTTTTAAAAGACAAAAAGTGCTTTTCTGGGATATAATGAAAGTTACTTAAAAATTATTTTGTCTGAAGTATATTCAACAACATAATTACTACTATCCTGTAATGTTGTCATATAAAGGCACAGGGTCTCCTCCTGAGAAAACAGAATTATTCATTTCAGATTCAACATGGATCCCTCTTTCCTTGTCCACCAGCCCTCTCATACTGCCCTGTGTATACTCTTGATATCCTAATTCTATGTCGCTCTGATATGGACATTGTTTGGAGGTTTAGACTTTAAATTTGTAAAGCACAATGCTTATTAAACAATGCTCTTAATTTAGTTGAGGTCTACTGAGGATTTGCAGGATGTACAGCACTCGCCTCTTACTGATCTGGAACAGGCTGGAACAGGCTGTGAGCTGCTCATTGGTTCTGCAGTCCTCTCTCTAATCAGACCATTTCTGTCACAAGACTCTTTTCCCTCCTCAATTTTGTTTTTCCTGTGGGAAAAACAGGAAAGTACAAGCAGAAAATGGAAACTCACTGTGAAATGTTGCTGTTCTATGGCATTTGACACTGCCCAAATAGAAGTGTGTCAGCAGCATCTTCCTGTGGATAAAATAAGCAATTTTGATAAATAATTAATTATATCCATCTTTATTTTTCCCTTTTGTAGAAATTATTTTCTTGTCCGTTCCTCAAAACCTCATTATGTTGCATATTTTTTTCTACCTCTATTCTAAAACTTTCTAATTAATTGCGGTAAAGCTCTTTTGAATTCACAGGTCCTGTCACCTAATAAATCTTGGCGTAGAGAACAAAATCGGAAAGAAATATTCTAGAGTAAAATCACTGTTAAAGACAAATGGGCATGAGCTTAGGTGTTTCTGAGGGAGAGTAGGATAAACAGGGAGACTCAAAACAAGGAAGAAAATGAAATAGAGATTGAAAGATGGCATTCATATTTGGTTGTCATTTATATTTCTGATATAGAATAAATAACCGTCAGATGATAAGCAGGGTTCACTGAAGGCATCAACTTCCTTCAACTAATTCCTCAGTATTTTGCTTAAAGGTTAGAGGAGAGACATTGCCTTACACAGATGACTGGATGCTCAACATATATGTTAGACAGCTTTTTCTTGTATTATTGAAACTGATATTCTTTGTTGATAATTCTCAATTTAGCTACTTCTGCTTTGAAAGATAACAAAAAACTACTTTCATACTTCTTTTTTATTATAAAATGCCACCCATTTCATTTATACTGTAATATTGTAGTTTTTATTACAAATGTTAAAAATATATTCTTGTTTTTTTTCAAAATGTAATTGTTCCTTTCTTTAGTTTATAAACCTTATAGAATTTGTTTCATCCTTTTATTCAAACCTGTTTGGCAACAACCTAAAGTATGTGGTAATACACATTGCTCACAGATTTCTAGAGGTCATCTAAGTGCTGCACGGTTAAGGTGTATTGTGATTACGCTTTTTCTGGGACACAAAATCTAACGTCACCCTCATTGGAGACATAATTTCACACTTTTTATTCATTTCTAACTCAGATTTTTAAAGTTATATCCATGGATCTGTATCAGTCTCTCTCTCAATTAAAATTCAAGAACCATGTTTTTTAATCTACCTCTATATTCATTGCATATTCTTTATTTTGTCATTATTTAAAAGTGGCTGCAAAAGTTGTCTTACTATTTCATAATTTATTTACAATTCCACAATACTTGGATATTCAGATTATTCTCATTTTCCAAATTTAACAAAGCTGTAATTGATATTAGGATAATGCAATCTTTGAATAAGTCCTTATTTCTGTAGGAATGCATCCTCAAAGTGTAACGGCAATATCAAAGCATAAGGAAGCATGTTAAGGCTTTTAATACATGTTATTGAAATAGGTACTTGCATTTATTTACCTACAAATGTTGTAAATCATGAAAACCTAAAGTAGTTTTAGACAATTATCTTTTCCATATTTTCGGAATACAAATGTATGTTTGCCTTTTGTAAAATTGTCTTATTATAATACATTTTTCATCTATGAAATATTTTTCATAATACATTTTAATTACTAACTTTTGTTTCCTGGGTTTTATTCTCTTTTCCTACATTTTCTCCCACATGTACACTTCCTATTTAGCTCAGTACTGAAAAAAGTCAGCAGTAGCATTTACACTTGTGATCTTTTGTCTATGATGACAGGCTTGTGCAGTGTGAGTCATGGAATTTGATCTGATAGCCGCTGGCAATTATGCCTGTGCATATCACTCTACAGAAAGAAAGCTAGGAACATTTGCCTGTTAGAGGCAGAAGGCCTAGGTTCAAATATATGTTCTGCTATTACTATCTGGAAGCTAAACGTGCTATTAAAAATCTATGAGAACCAGTTTCCTCATCTATAAATTTAAGATGGTACTTCCTTCGTAGGATTAAGATGACATAAGAGGATAAGAATAAAGTACTAAGAGTACTGTCTACCACAGAAAAATTGATACTACAGAATGAATGATATTGAACAGGAAATAAGCCCTAAGTGCCAAACAGATTGATTCCTAAGACACGCTCTAACTCAGTGATCGGGTAGCAGAAGAGAATGACAGAAGATGTGGGTAATGGAAAAATATAGAGACTTCAAGTACCAAAAGAAGTTGAGGATAAAACCTAAAGACCCATGAAATTAAACACACACACATACACTTTTATATATCCTTTCATATGTATTTGCTGATGTATTTATATTTGTGTATTTTATATATAATTGTATATTATATGACAGGTTTATTTTACTGGAAAACCATGTGTATGAAGTAAATAGAATGATGGAACATTGGCCACTGACCACTGTCCATTCACTCAGACCCACATTTTAAACCCCTACTGGTAATTTCCAAAGAAATGTCTCCAGGAAAGAACCTCAAGCTCAAGGTCTCTAAGAGTATGTGGATTTTCCCACCCTGAAAATTGCCTTTCTCTTGTTAGTTGAGCAAATAGCTTAGACTGTCCTTCATTTACCAAGTTTTAGAATAAGTTAAGACTTCCAACTCCTTCCCACCTCTCACCCACCAACACCTTCCACCTGACCTCTGATATTTATAATCATGACTCCAGCAGAGGGGTAGTGATTGTGCTTCAGAGCTCTTATATTTTAGACAATACTTTGCAAAGTCTTCACACATTCTGAATACGCTGGAAGCACATATATGCCCACTTCCGTTACTGCTCTGAGCTCATTTCTCATGAATACTCCCCGTCTTTTGCTGAGTTCGCACTGCCTCCCCTGGTCCTTCCTGGAAGACCCTAGTGGGCTCCCAGGGCCCACTCCTCTGCCCTCCAGCAGCCTGGGACACCTCCCTCCCCGCCTTCCATGCCCTGCTTTACACAGCTCCAGACCCAGGGTTTCTCGTCTGTGCTCAAACGTTCTCTTCTCTCTGTCTTCCCTCCTTTACATGTTTAAAATTGCAATGGTCATCACAAAACCATACCCCCTTCTCTTATTTTTCTCCAGAGATGTGCCATTATCACCGTTTAATATGCAATAATATCAAGGATTTTCTTTTTATTTATTTCTTTCATCAACATAATAATATAAAGGTATAGATTTTTGTCTGTTTTCTTCACTACTGTTTCACCCATGCCTGAGAGAGTGACAGGTACATACGTTAAATAAGTGTTGGATAAACACGCTGCTTCAGTAGTGTTGAAAACAGTGATGTTGAATCTTAGTAGGAAAAATCTGTTCAAAGAGAAGGATAGATGTTGAAAGCTATTTGTTGTAGTTTGCTAAAGCTACTGAAATACAAAAATACCAGAAATGGATTGGCTTTTACAATGGGGGTTTATTAGTTCACAAATTCATAGTTCTAAGGCCATGAAAACATCTTAATTAAGGCATCAGTAGGACACTACCTTCTCTGAAGGAAGGCCGCTGGCATCCAGAGTTCCTCTGTTACATGGGAAGGCACATGGCTGGAGTCTGCTGGGCTTCTCCAGGGTGAGCTTCTGGTTTCCGTTCCTTTCTCCAAAATGTCTCTGGTCTTCTGTTTTAGCTTTTCTCTCTCAGCTCCTGTATGTCCTTGCTAGTTTCTCCAAGGGCATTTCTCTCTAAGTGTCTGGGGGTTCTCTCTTAGCTTCTCTGGGCCAAACTGCATTTTATCTCTTAGCTTCTCTCCTGGTTCTGGTTTCAGTGGCTGTCTCCAAAATGTCTGTGGGTGTTTTCTCTCTGAGTGTCTCTGAGTTTCTTCAAAATGTCTCTGCTTTTATCCTTTCATAGATGATACCAGTAAACTAACTAAGACACATTCTGAATGGCCTGGGACAGATCTCCGTGGACATAATCTAATCAAAAGATCCCACTCACAAAAGGTCTTCCCCAACAAAAATATGGCTTTTGTGGGGGACATAATGGAGTCAAACCAGCACACTATTGATTATGGTGACCTGTGAGCTACATAATGAGTTGGCGAGGGTGTGATCCCCAGGGGTGTTTGCCCCGAATGCCAGAGTCACTGATGGTTGGCTGAAATTGTCCTCCATGTCACCCTCAAGGGACGTGCGTCCCTCCCTTACATCACGAGGGTAAGACTGTCCACATTTTCTTCGTGCCTCACCTCCTTCCTCTGATGTTTTAAGAACCATCAACAATTTTTAAATGCTAGAAATGTGCACTTGTTATAGACTGTGTTCAGAGTATAGGCTCACTTCTCTTCCTCTCCTGCAAACACGAATCTGGCCCCACATTTCTACTGCCAGAGCTGCCCCTAATTTAGGCCTGTGTCTTATACTCACTATGGTTGCAATTAATAATTTATATTTTGTTATCTCTCGATAAGAAGGCATATGTCAAAATATTTAATATGTGGATATATTTCCTATATTTCAAAATAGTTAATATATTAAATATGTTCCTAAATTGTATGAACATATTTCCTAATAAGTATGCCTATAGAATAACTCTGTTTGGTCTTGCTAAATTATTCTTTTAATATAGTTCTCTATGGTTTATTATATGCATGGTGATTAGACAACTGGCCAAACCCTTGTTTAAAAAATATATAGGTATAGGTATATAATGATTCCTCCTTTCAACATATTCACCATAACAAAGTGCATATAGGTTTTTAATAAAGAGAGGCAAACGCAGTATTTGTTGGAAATAGATACTGGTGGGAATGTACATAAACTGCGTGGAAGATATTCTATAAGCACAATAACAAGGGCAGAATAACATAAGAGCAAAGAATCAGTTACATTCAATTCCATATGCCATAAACTTTATGACAGAATTTTTAATATGGGAGCAAAGTTACTTCCAACAATGTAGATAAAGTGTTTGTAGACTTTAAAAATTAGATACATACATACATAAATTGATGATAGGTAAATTGAACCATAGATACGGTTATAGCTTACAAATCACAAAGAATTCCATAGAAAAAATTGTCAGAACAAGAAAAAGTGTGCACATTGTAACAAACATGAAAAATTGTTCAAAATTTTCAAATAATACACAGAAGTACAAAATAAAAATATTTTCCCTATAGCGTTAGAAAATATATAAAAATTCCAACAGAATATTGAGAAACACAGTATTACTTGCTGCTGCTGAGAATGCAAACTGGTACACCAATGTCGGATTTTTTAAAAAAATGTTTACCTTGGTATATTTTTCTAATGATTTCTTTTCAGTAGATAATGTCAGACTTGCCCTAAGATTTACCTACAATAAAGGTCTTTGTAATATGTTTTAGCTAATGTTTACTCTTTACAGGCATAGTTCTAAAAACTGTACATTAGTTACAATTTGAATACCCAAAACAAACCAAAGCACTAGATTTTGTTATCATCACTTTCTAAAAAGATTAAGGCACAGAGCGGTAACTTAATTTCCCCCAAACACCAGAACCCACTGGGGACTCAAACCCGGGCTCTAAGACTTCAGAGTTCGTCCTCTTTTTGACTAGGCTACTTCTACTTTTAGCAATTGGAAAATAGACTAAGTCTTGGTAATTGGATAGTATCTTAATGAATCTTTTTTGTTCATTAGGAGTTCTATGCAGCTATTAAAGTTGGCTTGCATAAGAATATATAATAAACTAAGTAATATCAAAATACATACTTTAGAAGTTTCATTAAGTTTACTAAATTCAGTTATATTTAACTGAATTTAACCGATGTTATCTATGGGTTGTGAGACTAATTGTTTTGCTTTTTACTACTTTTTCACTTTACTCTTTAATACACAAATATGATATTTGGGGAATAACTTCTTTGAAAAGAAAGAATAAATTACAGTTTTTCCTGAGGATTTTTGTTTTCTTTGATAAAATTTTTCACAGCTTATAGATTTACTTTGGAATTATAACTGACAATTCCTGTATATACTGGCTAATGCCCATTACAAATAAAAGTTATCAAAAGTCTGGAATCTTTGTAAATTTTGCTTACAAAGACAATTAATTTATTTTTAAAATCTCAAGTTGAACTGATATCCCTAGACATTTCTATGTGATTTTTAAGGAATATGGTGATAAATAAAAGGCTTTTTAGAAATAACTGAGATCCTATTAAACAAATGGTTAAGAAAAAGAAGGACTTTCAAAGTGAATTTCCAAAGTTATTTGAACTATTTACAGAACTGTAAATAGACAAAAATAAAATATCTTGTACCTGATTACATACATATTACAATATACAAATATTCTAGTTTTAAATGCTATGAAACTACATGAAATCACCAATCCCCACACTGAAAGTTCTAAAAAATTGTTTGTTCAGAATAAACCATAATTCTGTTAAGAATAAGAAAGGACGATGGGACCATGGGTACATCACCAAACTGGAGCCATTACTTCCACCAAAACGTGTTATTTGCTTTCAGTCCAGAAGGGAGAAAGATGAAGACAGTGCAGATCATTGTCATTTCCAGCAGGACCATTCTATCAATGTGTGGTGCTAAAACAGATTAAAACTTTTTTATTTGTCAATTAAATAAAAACTGGAGCATCACACGCCAATATATGTATAATTTTGTGACTTATTCCATATTTCTATGTATAGTGGAATTTATTACTTAAAGAAAATAAGAAGGATTTATTACAAAATAAGTCTTTCCAAATTCCTATTTGGCATTTTTTTTTTTTACATTTGTAGTTAACCTAAGCTTTAAAATATAGAGGAATATTAAAAATGTCTACTCTCAAACCACTTAGAAGAAAATACTGAGTTCTACTTTTATCAAAAGCATAATTGGATCTTAAAACTATAGTAGGGTTTGGCTAGTGCTAATTTACCCTTTTATTACAATTTCTCCTTGTTCTCTCACTTCGTATGTCTAGCGTACTATCTGATTTCATTGCAGCTCACGATTGCTTTCTGAACAGTGATTCCCATGATTCCCAGTTCTCACATTCCTTAGTTTTTGCAATCTTCTTTTGAAATGATCCTATCGAAGCCAGAAAAGTTTAATAAATTCTCAATTGTCAAGAGCTATATAGAAAAACTGGGGATTTTTCCCCAGTGCTAATGGCCGGGACAGTGTGAGTTGACGGTGGCCTCGCAGAAGTCCTGGGCAGTGGTAAGGTTCAGGGGGTGTCCTGATGGCAGGACAATTATTTGTGTCACTATGATTTTTCTATGATCTGACTCCTTTCTGCACTAAAATCTTTTATTGTAAGTAATAAAGAGAGATGATCCAGGGAATACTTTAATGTACTAATTCTGTATAATTGTATTCGTACTTCCACAGAGTTGTAGCTTCATTTCAAGAAAGCACTCAGCTTTACAAGCATTGGCTATAACTTCAAATACTTTGCTAGAGAATAGCTAGGTCACGGAAGTTAGAGTGGTAGTTTTTATTGCATTTTAGCATTTTTGAAGAAAGTAATTAAAAATTACAGAGAATATTTGAATAGCCTCTCTCCCACCTAATAGAAATTTGTGCAGTTTTGTTAATAATACCAGTAGCACCGACCACTTATTAACCATTCACTAGTCTTCAACTTAAAGCTTTATGTCATTATCTAACTCCTACATGAGATATTTTCCAGCACCTGAGTCTTGTTCCCATTTTTAAAATTTTCAAAAGGAAATTAGACTAAGAAAAGTATAGGTTAAAAACAGATAAAGTGATGTAGAATATATGAACCTGATAACCTGGAGTTTGATTCTGACTTTAGAGTCTCTGTCTGAACCGTGTCCTCTCAAAATGCCTCAGCCAGTTGACCCTGCTTCCGTTTACAAGCCCAGGTTAGAAGTTACAGAATTATCAAAGCCATGGTCTTCCTGGACTGTTTTCTTTAGGACCATGTTGTTCTGTGTTACACCTTGAGCTTTTGCAGTGCTCTTGTATGGACTCAGCATTTCTCTCACAGATAATTCAGGCCACAGGAGTAAGAAACAAAATGACAAACAGAGGAAAAAAAAACTTTCGTCCAGTGGATCTTTTCCTTTCCTGTACATCAGTGGGTAATCCTGTCCCATAGTAATGAAAGAAGTTTCTTCAACTTAGTTTCAAAATGTTTTCTTTCCTTTTGAAAGCAACCACAAGCAACGACATATATTTTCAGGTTCTTGAGGGAATGGTGTGATAGGCACACTGTAATCTTTTCTTTCTTTGAGCAGAGCACTTTTGTGGGAGGGGGAGAGCATTTTTCACTGACACTCATACAAATTATGTTTGTTTCTTTTTATGTCAGTACTCAAAAGAAACCCTGGAAATGATAACTTTACGGTTTAGAAAATAATGACTAGAGCTTCCAAGAGTGGAATCCCATGGGTGATGTTAGCTCACTTTAATGATGACATTTGACAGCAGTTTTTGTTTAGTATGAGGTTCCCCTGGCAACTGTTTCAGTGGAAAAACTGGAAGTGAAAGGAAAGCACTGAAATATGTAAGTTTATTTTAAGGATATTAGTTCTTTTCTTTTTTGCTCCTATTCAATGGAGTATAATCATTCAAGGGAATCAGTCATTAACCTAACACTGATATGCAAAAGCATACCTACATTTTTAAGGAATGAAGATTCAGGAAGTGATTTGGCTTTCATAAAAATCCTTTGTAAAATTAATTTTAACATACTTGATGCTTTCTTAGCCTTTGAGGTGTCATGTTGAAAACAGTGGGATGTCACAGCATCCTCAGATACAATTCCACGTGTGATAGTGGAAATTTTTTTCATTGGCTGGATATGCATTGTAGATTATAGCTGTGGAACCCATATGTGTTAACAAGGATCCAGCATTTTCTTTGAACACTAGGGTACTGTGATGAATTCATTTTCTGGCTAAAAATCAAAAGGAGAAAATGATTAATGAGCAACAGAAGCAAGCATTGCCTCATAAAACCTAAGGGAAAGTTTTAATGTTAGTGTTAAGCATGGTAGAATAGAAAATTTCTCAATCATTTAACTTTCTTGCTGGTTTTGTTTTCAATCCGCTTGTAACAGCTGCTGACTGAGGTCCAAGGAGATGACTTCTTGTGCAGGTGGGCTACACTTTAGCATGTCTGTGTTCTCTGGGACCTAAGATGAGTTGCATGCTTCCTAAGATTCAGCTGTGTTTGCCCAAAACCTGGTTATGTCAACTGAGCTTGCTATTGCGATTTTGCTATAGAATTGCATGTTTTATAAGCAGATTAAATATGAATGCGGGAAGACATCATTGTTGCTGTGCAAATTAAGTAGAATGTATTGGAACAGTCAGCTCATGTGAACCTCCCAATAAACAGGTCTCTAACGAGATGTAGAAGAGACAACAGAATTTTTTAGTGAAAAATACAAGAAATGCATGCAGACTTTGGCGGGGGGGGGGGGTCCTTCTGATTTATTTTTATTTTTAAACACCTTTATGGACATAAGATTTATAAACAATAAGCTGCGCATATTTAAAGCATGCAATCTGGTATGTTTTGACATACGTATACACTGATGAAACCATCACCACGATCAAGACAAAGGAAATATCCATCCCCTACCAAAGTTTCCTTCTGCCTCTGGGTAATCATTTCCTCTCGACTCTCCCCAACCCTCCTTAGTAAGTAAATCTATATCACTAGAGGACTTTTTTTTCATTTTTTAAAGGTTTTATTTAAATGGAATCATACAGTATGTACTTTTGTTGTTTTGTTTATTTCTTTCAGCATCACTATTTTGAGATGCATACATGTTGCCCTGTTTATTTATAATTCATTCCTTTGTGATGCTGAGTGTAGTCTATTGTGTGGGATTACCACAATTTGTTTATCAACTCACCTGTCGGTAATTTTTTAGGCCATTTCCAGATTTGGTCAGTACCAATAAAGTTGCATTGAAAATCTGTGCATTGGTCTTTGTATGGCTATATATTTTCTTTTTGGGGGGAGTATATAGAAGTGGATTGGCTGGATCATATGGCATGTGTATTTTTAACTTTTTAAGAAATTGGCAAATTCTCTCCAGACACATGTGCTCCCACCTACTAAGACTGATTTGGTGACTGCCGCTGCTGAGTGCCCACATACGCCAGCAGTGAACCCAGTGCTAATTCCCTGATATGACACCGCCTTGCAGAAAGACCACCCAGCTACTTGGGGGCCAGTTGATAACATCAGGACACTTTCACCCATTTTGACTTGGATCTGACCCATTTTCCAGGTAGGAGTTTGCATCTCTGCCTTAAGGGCCTCTGCCAACCTCATTATCCCACAGAGTGTTTGATCTACTGACATAGGCTCCTTTATATCATTGCCTTTTGACCCAGGGACCCCATTGCAGCAAAGGATGGGGTTCTTCTTAGATAGCACAGCACCTAAGGATGGCCACCCCTGCTGAATTGCAAACACTGATTACTGTGGAAAAGGAAGAGGATGCTGAAGAAATAACCAGAAGCAACAGTGAATCATTCCTGGAGGAAACACTGGGCCCTAATCAAGAAGCTGCTTACATGTGCCTGTCTAGATTAAAGAATTGCTATAGATCAGTGATGTACCCTGTGATTTTCTCCTTTTTTGCAAGGCTTTCAGGTGCCTTGTTCTCCAGTTACTGAGTGGTTTTTTTTGCTTCTTGAGATTTACTGTTGTATGTCCCCATTGTGTCTTTCATCTCTTGTGTTATGCCTTTCATTTCCATAGATTCTGCCAGTTGGTTTTTCGAACTTTCAATTTATACCTTATGTACGCCCAGTGTTTTCATTATACGCTTCATCTCTTTTGCCATATCTTCCCTAAACTTTTTGAATTGATTTAGCATTAGTTGTTTAAATCCCTGTATCTCAGCTGAAGTGTAAGTTTGTTCCTCTGAGTGGGCCATATCTTTGTTTTCTTAGTGTAGTTTGTAGTTTTCTCTTGTCTAGGCATCTGGTTTCCTTGGTTACCCCAGTCAGGTTTTTCCAGACCAGAATGGGCACAGGTCCCAGAAGGAAGAAATATTCAGTATCCGGTTTCCCCGAGGGTGTGTCTTAGAAAATTGGTACACCCTGTGAGGCCTCAAGTCACTGTGCTTTTCTGCCCAGCAGGTGGTGCCTGTCAGCCTGTAGCTCCAGACTGGTGTAAGGAGGTGTGGCCCGTAGCTGTTTTCCCCCAGGCTCTGGGGTCTGGCTCTGAATGGAAGGCAGGTAGTAGAGTTGGGCCCCACATGTTTCCTCTTAGGGAAGAGAGACCCCCATAGGGAGAGGTCATTAGTATTTGAATGGTCTCTGCCTGTACTATTGCCACCCTTGTCTGGGTCAGAGCACTGGAAACTGAAAAATGGCTGAGGCTTTCTCCACTGAGCCACAAAAGGGACAGAAAGCCCCCTTCACAGTAAGTCTGTGGCCACCCTCCAGCTCTCCAAAGTCAGTCATCACCAAAAGCCTCTGTCTGCTTGTTGGGGATTCATAGCTTGTATTGAACAGTGCATGCTTGTAAATTAAAACCCTAGTTGGAGCTCAGCTGAGCTATATTCACTTGCTCGAAGAGTGCTGCTCTTTAGCACCATAAGGCTTTGCAGTTCAGGCCATGGGGGGAAGGGGCTCCTGGATGGTATCCATAGTTTTTACTTACAGATTTTATGCTGCATTCTCGGGCATTCCTCCCAATTCAGGCTGTTGTATGATGAGTGGACAGTCATGTTTGTTCCCCTGCAGTTATTCCAGATTATTGACTAGTTGTTCTTGGTTGTTTATTAGTTGTTCCAGGAGGAGAACTAGCTTCTGATCCTCTCTATGCCACCATCTTCTTCCCAATGTCCTGGGATTTTTGAAGTTTGGTCATAAGAAGATCTGAGTTTCCGTTGGGGTGTCTTGGAACATTATGTCTGGGAGCTCAGAGTTGCACTGGGGATAAACTGTAATCCATACAGTGTTTCACCCCCAGATTCCCAGGTGTAGGCCAAAGCTCTCTTTTCTCTAAATCCTGCAAGTATTGGTTGCTGAGATTGCCAGAGGATGAAGAGAGCTGTTCAACGAAGTGTACAGCCTTCTTAGGGCCACCACATCTAGCAACTGGTCGATCAGGGAATATGAAGGCCCAGTCCTTTTGCCTCAACCTGACTTTCTCTTGCACACCTTAGAGCTGGCTTTAGGGCTATGTACTATTTTAATCACATGGTTTATTTCTGGACACACAGGAGGCATTTTTTTATTGCTATTTGACTCTGGCTTTCAAAATATATAGAAGATAACTTTTGACTAAACTGTATTTAATCTATATACATGCATCGTAGTTTTGTTACTTTTATTTTAGATCAGCTCAAGAAAAACTATTGGAAAGTGTCCTCGAAACTTTTATCTAAATCAATGTCTAAAGCACAGTGGTATATTTTTATCTGTTGACATAAAATATAAGTACGTTTTTAGAAAATTTCTCATTCTCCTAAAACATTTTTCATTTTTATATTTTTCTCCTCTTCCCCCAAATAATTTTATAATATATACTACTTTAATTAGGATTGTTTTTTCCTTATTAACATATTTTTAAAATGTCATTAAGAAAACAATCACTTTGACTCCACTGCCTTAGAGACTACAATATGGATGACTAAGCTACAGTGTGACTCTTCTAACTCTCTCAAATTCATCCAAGAGGTAACTGGGGAGAAATAAACAGTATCTAGTATATTAAAACAGCCCAACATGTCTCCATCTTCTCTGCCCCTCTACGGTCTGTTCACATTAAAGTAGGTAGAGGTTTAAATGTAAGCCAGATCGTATCACCCTATTACTCTATTGCTCAATGGAAAACCCTGACAGTGCACTGCCTGGTCCTATGTAATCAGGTTCCAGGTTACCAGGCTCCAGGGACTCTGCCTCCTAAGGGTCGGTAACCACCCCAAGTACCATTTTGCTGAGTACCTTTGTTGCAAGTGTTGCCCATCTGCAGCTCTCTTCTCCCAGGGACCCTTTGTGTAACTCCTTCGCCTCCTTCTGGTATTTATTCAACATCCCCTTCTCAGTAAGAACCTCCCTGACCACACACTAACACTGTGACCTGCTGTCACCCCTGCACTCCCAGTGCTACCTGCCTCAGTCTACCTTTTACTTCCCCATAGCATTTCTCTTATTCCAATAAAAGGCATACTTATATATTAGATGTATTGATTTTTGTCTGCCTTCCCCTTCCCACTAGAATGGGAGAGCCATAAGCGCAGTGATTGTTGTTTCATTTATTGATGTATCTCAAGTGCACAAGGTAGGAATTCAATCAATATTGATTTACTGAATGACTCAAAACAGGTATATGCTATGGTGATGAGCATTTTACACATTTTCACAAGTATTGTCTAATATATTTGTGCAAAAATACCTGATCATGAGCCCTGAGGATGCAGGGGCCATGTCTTTTGTTGTTCTGGAATCAGAATTGGATCCAGGCACATAGGAAATGTTAAACACACATTTAATGAAGGAAAGAATAAGTTGTTATTCCTTGTTTCTCAGGTGAAGAATCAGATTTCAAAAAGGCTAAAAGGCTCTCCAGAACTAAACAGCTACTAAGGAGAAAGGATAAGGAGTCCAATATGTTTTTTCATTATATAATCATATGTCTTTAGTTTGAAATTAATTTACAAATTAATCCATATATGTAAAAATTTGACTAGTAAAACATAATTTTACTAAGTTAGAGTTTACTTAATATATTGGTGTCAATAAACTGCTAACTTTGATGCTTTCTTTTTCCATTAATAACCACTTGACAAGAGGAAGGGAAAGTGCTAATATTGTGTATGCATCAGCTTAATATCAGGGTCAGATAATTTGCATAACAATCCTCAGGTTCCTTAATGAGAGGTATCTTCTAGCTTTTGCATTCTTCTGGAAAAATGCTAACATTTGATCTATGGTGCATGTGTACTAATAATTCATTATGAAATACTGAAAGCAGTGACTAACTAATATCATCTTTGGAGCACAAGGTGCCAGGAGCAAAAGAATGCAAATTAAAACCATTATTTCATTCTTATTCTGTATCCACTGGAGAAGGCAAGTAATGTTACTGCTCTTTGGAGCCAGAGGACATTGTACTTTTTCTTTTTTTTTTCTATTGATGAAGTTCAGAGTTCAGTGCTGCCTTTTAACAGTGCTTTTTCTGAGTAATTATTTTTTATTTAAATTTCTTTAAAATCATAGGTACAATTTATAAGAGTGGTACAATCTAGGTCATCCGAGGATTTTTGTTAAAAGCTTCAATATTTTGTTAAAGCTAGATTTTATGTTTTTCATAATTGTTTTGAAGGAAAAAACCATACTGGTTGGCCATAATTCTCAATTAATTATTGTTCCAAATCAATAACTTTATTAAACATGGGAAAAGGATAAAACCTAGTGCAGCTGTTTCACTTCTTGCAGGGAATACTGTTATCTTCCTGACTGACTGTTTTCTTGCAAAGAAAACCTCATGTCTTTTATTTTGAAAATAGGTCACTGTGAAAGAAAACATAACTTATTTGTAGAATTTTGTTTTTCATCATGAAATTCCCCATAATTTAGGATTTTTTAGACTCTGGAATACAAAAATAAAAGCATTATTCTATTTGGAACATTGTATTATAAACTACTTAAGGACTCATCAACAACATACACATCAATATAGCATCTCTGTTATAGGGACAAATTAAAGAGTGGTTCTGGAACTCAAAAACGTGATGGTTGGATGTTAGGGATAGGGGTTTATAACTGGTAAACTTAAAGACATTATTTTGAATAAAAAACATCCTGGGTTTTCTTGCTTGCTTGGTCATTATTGGTTATACAATACCTGTTTTCTAGGGTCACAATTGTTCCAGGCAACCACATGACTTAAGTTAGTTCTATTATGTTGTTTCATGGGTAGCAATAGATTTTAGTAATGCACACATCATACAAATGAAGAAGGATATGGGGGAAACAATTAAATTTAAGCCCTGGGAATTAGCTAAATTTAAAAGCATGACATAGATTTCAACAAGCAACTGAATGTGGATCTCTGCTTTAAAATCCTCACACAATTGCAGCCGTTGGAGACTTTTGCACAACTCTGAAGTAAAAGTTCAATATTTTTGGAAAGTGTCAAAATGCAAATCTCATGATGAAGTCACCAAAACTGTACAGATTCATATTTGGTGGAATCTACTGAAATGTTCTCCTGTGACTCTCTTATCTGGATCGATTTAGTTCTCATTGCCGTGGAGGAGAAAAGAATATCTTCTGCATATGAGAGAGACAGACAGACACACATACACAAACACACACACACACACCTGAGAGTGAGAGAGATTGATTTGAATTTTACAAAATTCATTTATAGCTTGACTCTTTTAGAATCATATTTGAGATGATACATTTTTATAGATTGTAATTTATAGATAAAATTAAGGATACTAATCATAAGGATTCAAGTAGTGACTCAGAACATCTTGAAATCAATGGATAAAGGAAAATATAGATTAACACATTCAATTATTTTTTGCTTTTGTTTTAATTTATAAGAGTGAACTATACCAGTTCCTCAAAGGAGAAAAAAAGAATTCTAGAAGAAATCTCATATATTAAGCATTGCAGAGTAAACACTGGATGATATCATTGTCAGGCTTAATAACTTGGTAAAAATATAAATTTATATAGAAATTTCTTTTGCCTGTTAATAATACAGAGATGTAGAAATATTCACAGCTCAGTAAAGGTGATTCTGTGAAGAACTAAATCAGTGTGTTCCAAATAAATCATCATCCAACTTGAGAGGAACAGAATTTAATGTACCAGGATATCCCTAATACAGCATCAGTTTTCTCAAAGATAATTTGATAGAATTTAGATTTTTAGAATTAACAATTAAAGTCAATTGTTCTGATAAGAACATGGTTTTCTGATATTTTCTTGCTAATTAAGGGCAGACTTTTATGCTTTGGAAAATAAAGTAAGCTGGAAGTACGGCCGCCGGAATATTTTGAGACGTATGATTGTTATCCTTTCCAAAATGGGAAGGCCCCCATCTCCACACGGAGGGGGCACAGGAGTTGCAGGGACAGCACGGTCGGGGGTCGGCCCAGGAGCGGTCCGAGGTGCATCAGGTCCCGCACGGGGAGTGGATTGAGTCCCTGAGCATCTCTCAGCGCAGCCTGGGGGAAGGATTCAGGCCTGCGAACAGGTAGAAGCAGGTGTGAGCCCTAAGGTGCCGCATCTAGAGCAGCTCAGCAGGGCCCCCCGCGCCCAGCCGCCCTGGGGCAGCGCTGCTTCTAGCACGTCTGCCGAGGGAAATAGCAGCAACAAAATCTCGGTAAGGAAAGGCACCGACGGGGTGGAATTAATCCTGACTGGCCTTCTGAATTCTGAAATACCTATGTCAAATCTGATGGTTTCAACTTTAGCCTTTTCTCAAGGCTGTACACATTGAGAACAGAGTTTTGCTGCAATTCTGGCTTTATCTTAATAAACTGATAACATTAGTTTGAAGGAGGATATTTATCTTTCCTTTATCTTTTGTTGAAGGGATTGTATGCAACTCAAAATGTGCTTTTAAATCATTTAAAGCAGCCTATAAGATGTTTTAAAATATAATTGTATTTTATCTGTTGACATCTTTAATCTGGGTAGGCAGGAGAGCGAGACCCGCCGTCATTGATTCTTTGATGGTTTTGGAAACTAAATGTCTAAGGAAATTAACTGAGAATCTGTGTGATATTCACATTACTTACCCCATGGTCAGCATCTGTCCAAAATCAAAGGGCAATTTAGAAATCAATACAAGAAACAATCCTTGCTAGGTTATTTTTGTCAGATTTCTTCAGGTGGTGGTTGGGAATAAAATTGCGATCAATAAATAGTATAGTGAACCCACTGACAATTATTTGTTCCTAATGTAAAGCAATTGACTGAACATTTTGCCATATGGTTAACTGAGAAAAGCTTTGGTACTGCTCCCTGCCCCCACGCCCACCCCCGTTGATAAGGGGGATATGAATTGTGAGCTGTCACCCTTTCCTCTGTCTACAGTGAAAAGGGCTTTAAACAGTCCTATTGTACCAGGTCCTGTGCCCCCATTTGGCAGGAGCTATCTGAGCTGAGCGCCGAGCAGAGGAGAACGTGGCAGGTTTCCCTTGAGTGGCAGATGCCGCAGAAATAAATGCAGGAGATGGGCAGGACTCTTGTGTTAAAAGCTGGGGAGGCTTAGGGTTCTTGAGCTACTTAAATTAAGTCCAAAACCAAATCCTTGGCAGTAACTTGGAGAATTTAATGATCTTAACCCAAAGAAATAAATACACAGGATGGAGGCATTTCATTGCCCCAAAGTTGTACATGATTGACCACAACTCCTATTGGTCACAAAATACCAAACCTTCCAGTACACAGCTGCAAAATCTGATTCTATCACACTCCCACCACCATACGCTGACCGTCCACTTATGGACATTGTGTGGCACACGCATGCCTGTGTGCATGTGTGTGTGTGAGAGTGTGTATAGGACAATGCCTTTTGGAGTCAGATAAATCAACTTGCCCCTTCAAATTTGATATTTTGTCTGGAGGTAGGGAGTTGGCCTCCTTCTGTCTTCCTCCCTGTGTACTCTCGACATCTGGAGACTCTAAGTCCAGGTTTTCTCCCTGCCTTGATCCCCAGTATGCAGATGGCTAGAGAAATATCCTGATTGACGTGGGGGCTGAGACTGGGAGCAATAATTTGCATCACTATAAATAACTGTGGAAGGATCATCACTAGCCAACACCACTCGTAGCCGAAATCTATATAGACTGGAGAGCTGTTGTTTTCTCTGGAAACGTCTGAGGGAGAAAGTCCCAAAGATCCCTGTGATTCTGCCTGAACCCACCCTAACCTTAGATACCTCTTGAAGCTTCTGAACCTGAGTTGGGGAAGGTGGAGGTAGGGAAATTTTCAGTCGGGTTTATTTCAGAATCTCCTAACCTGAGAGTTGCCTAGCTTGCACAGCTTTTATACAATTCCAAGTACCACAGAACTGGGAGGAGACTAACCATGTTTTGTACTCTCTTTGACACTCTGCTTTCTAATCTCTTTAGAATTCTCCACTAAACCACTAATTCATTTGTCATTTCAATCAAGCATCTGTGAGAATACGCCCATGTGTGGGATCTTGTGACAAGATTTGTGTGATGGTTATCCTGCTCCCATAGCCACCCAGACAGGTTTGTGAGGTGAACACAACCATGTGTGGGGTGGAATTAAGAGTAATTTGGCAGGGACATTTCTTAATAGTGATAAAAAAATGATTACTTTGATATAATAATATTTAAGTTTAAACAATGTTTGCAGCATAAAAATTTATTTAACATAATACCTCAGATAATCAGAAATGAAAAAAATGTTTGGCTGCTAATCCTATGCAAGGTCTATGCTGGGTATATGTACAAGAACCATTTTGATGATGAGGAAACTTACACATAATACGTGCAACGAGCCTCCCTGTTCACAGGTAGATTACACAGTGGGAATGGGCTCCTTGCAGGGTCCTAACCTACTCCCAAGCTTATGCTCTTATCTTTTGATCTCTGTGCTGCCTCTCAAGAGGGGCACTGCATTCTAAGTGATTTCAAGCAGAGGGCATCCAATTTTCACTTTGGGAAATATAAACAAAAAAAGGGGAAGTTGGGCTGAGTATAGTGAGCAAACATCTGTCTGTTTTAAACCTACTGCACATTTCAGTATCAGGAGAAATGGAATCCTGGGGTAAGGCTGATAAGGCATTTTCCTGTGCTCTCCCAGGTTCCTGTGTCTCCTTGAAATAATTCTTCATTGCTGAAGATGATCCTTACAGTTCTTTTCTTTTTTTCAGACTTAAAAGCATGACTAAAAACAACCGTTAGATTGGAAATAGGCAAACGGCAATTTTAATAAAATAATTAACTGAAAGTTATCTGTGAATTTGTTAGCTCTCAACTGATGAAAGAAAAACACATAACAATCGAAATGAAAGAAATGTACCAAAAGTTCCTTTCAGTGATCTGCTATTCCCCACGTGCAGGATGAAAACTTGATTTCAGAGCTTCTAAGAAGCACTTCTGAAATGGGGAGAACCCTTCTTACATTTAATATGTTTATGGGAAACTCCTCAGCTACTTTTTTTCCTTGACTCACATGAAATCTTGCTGCTTTAACTCATTGTTCATAATGGTATCTGTTTTTTTCTTTCCTTGATTCAAACTTCCTTCTTAATATTTCACCTTTCTTTGACTCTCTTTTCCCTTTAAGTGAGTGCAGGGGGAAATAGAAGGATAAAGAAACCAGGTTGCTAAGAGAGAGCAGAAAAGTTAAACAATAAATTGTTGGAAAAAGTGTTAAAATGAAATATGATATTCAAGTCTCTGATTTTCTTGACTACATGAGATTTAGCTGTGGAGACCTCTGGAATCATTATAAGGTGATTTAGATACGTAGAATGATAAGGAGAAAATGAGGTTGTATCTGTGTCATGAGGTACGGAGAAGGGGACTGGGACGTTGGGAGTTTAAGGTAGGAATGAGCTTTTAGTGTGTTCTCTTAATCTGACATTTTGTTTCCAGATTTGCCTATAACTTCAAGCTATGACATTAAGCTGTCTTTATCAAGGGTGCAGGTTTCCACAAAATGGTCCGAAAGCTGAAGTGCACTGATTAGGAAGTGTCAAGAGACATGTCATACTCTCGGATACTATGGTTTTCAGTTCCTTGCTCAAAGTCCACTTTATTTTTTGGATGCAGCGAATTCAGCATCTTTAACAGGGCCCAATTAAGAGAAGGCCTAAGGAAACCCTAAGGAAAACAGAGAACAGTGACTTAAGGGAAGGAAGTTATTTCCCTGGCCGTTTCCATAATTGATCATATTTTATTTAATTTTGGAAAGAATCTGTACAAGGAAAAATTTTTGGTGATAAATATATAGTAAGGTCTATTTAATAAAGTTCTAGAGAAAATTAACAAAATCGGTTTGGAAGTAATACTAGATATATCTAATGTTTCTGCCAAAGGAAATATAATTATTGGTATTTAAAATATTCTATATGGAAACCAACACTTGATAAATATGAAGGCATTTGGATATACATTTTACTTTCTTCCCACTTCTCAAAATGGACTTTTGTGACTTTTCTATTATTTAAAACTAGAATTACAGTTTTAAAATATTTATTATGAAATGTAATACTCCAATACTTGGCATAGTTCCCTTCTGTATGGTCTATTTATATTTTCATTTGGTATGACAGGTAAACGATATTCTTATTGTTTCATAGAACAAACTATTTTTTCTCCATATGATTACTGGATGGGTGTGGTATACAAAGTTTTCTATTAGCAAAAGTATGTGGTATGTTATTATTAAAATAAACTTTTATTAATTTGCATTTTTTAGCTAAAAAGAAAACAAGTTCAGGTTTTAGTCCTAGGGGTAGATTTTATTATGTACCCCAGTTTACATATGCTCTGACTCTTAATCTGCATTCTTGAGGGTGTAAAACCATTCAAGGGACCCCAAGGATCTCTAGCAGCTAGCACCAAAATACAGCAGTCCTTGGGGAGAAAGCAGGTCTTGTCAGTGCCTTGATTTTGCACTTCTCCTGGCCTCAAAAACATGAACCAATAAATTCCCATTGCATAAGCCAACTCATTGTTGGCAACTCATTGTGTGGCCTGGAAAACTAAGACAGTCCTTGAGTACCTTTAAATTTTACTGGGTATGCTGAAGAAAATACAGAAAGTAACCATCCGCCAATTTTCAGGTGATATAATTTAAAAGTATAGTAAAATATGTAGAGTGAGTTACCTAGATGTTTATAGGTAGCTCATAGTTATTGTTATTAGATAACAGACACAAAAATAAGGTATACCTTGCATTTATTTGAACTGTGTCATCCACTTTCTTAATAACAACTTTTGTGAGATATAATTGATATATCATAACATTCACCACTTTTAAGGATAAAATTCGGTGGTTTTAGTATATTCACGAAATTATGCAACCATTACCACTAATTCCAGTAAATTTTCATTCCCCTAAAAGAGACCCCATATCATTCACAGTCACTCCCAATTCCCTCCCCACCCCACACCCCAAGCTGCTGGCAATCTTAATCTACTTTTTGTCCCCATGAAGTTTCATATTCTGGACATTTCATGTAAATGGAATAATGTGGCATGTGACTTTTGTGTTTTCTCATATTTCATTTAACATGCTTTCATGCATGATTCATCCATGTTGAAGCATGTATTAGTACTTCATTTTTATTACCAAATAATATTTCACTGTATAGATGGACATTTTGTTTATCCATTCTTTGGTTGATGGACATTTGTTTTTTTCCACCTTTTGGCTGTTATGAATAATGCTGCTGTAATCATCTGTGTACAGCTTTTTGGATGCACATATGTTTTCATTTATCTTCAGTACAAATCTAGTATAATTTCTGGGTCTTATTATAACCCTATGTTTAACTTTTTTAGGAACTGCCAAACTGTTTTCTAAGGGAGCTGTATCATTTTGCATTTCCAAAAGCACTGGATGATAGTTCAGATTACTCCACATCCTTGCCAAGTTATTCACAGTCGTTTTGATTATAGCCATGCTACTAGGTGTGAAGTCTTATCTTGTAGTGGTTTTGATTTACATTTCCCTAATGACTGATAGTATCTTTTCATGTGCTTATGGGCTATTTGTATTCTTCTATGGAGAAATGTTCATTGAAATTCTTTGCTTATGTTTTAATTGGCTTATTTGTGTTTTTATTGTTGAGATGAAAGCATTCTTTATATATTCTAGAGACAAGTTTCTTATCTGACATATGAGATGTAAATATTTTCTCCCATTTTGTGGTTTGTATTTCCAGTTTCTTAATGCTGTCCTTTGAAGTACAAAAGTTTTCCATTTTGATGAAGTATGTCATCTACTTCTGAAGAGAGGTTCTCCTTTAGGAAACAATTTCTGGTGCATTAATTTTCATAATATAACTTGGAATAAACCATTATGATTAAAAACTTCTGTAAAGGCTTGTATTAATTACTGCTGAGCCGATGCCTGTGGGAGTTACCAATGGGGTAAAAATTGGGAATAAGAGGGTAAAACATGCTGAAAGTAAATAAAACAAAATAATAACCTAGCTGAGACAAACTGCCATAATGACATAAAATTATGAAAGTGATTAAATTTTATTTGGTGTACTTTGTATTTAAAAAGAAAAGAAGGAAAAAGAATACCGTAGCAGTAAGAAAATCACAAAATACTAAATGATATGCATGCTATTTTATATTGTATATACATAAAAATCATTTATTTGTAAACATTGTCTGATTTAAAGTAATTTGGTCCTTGAGTAATCCTACATTTCTTTTGCATAATATTTTATTAATACCATCCACATCAAAAGGAATATCTGTTTTAAAAACATGTACACCTACATATATACATGGACTATTCTATGTGGTTATAATTATAGTAGATAACTAGCTAATTAGGTGATATATATTGAATATATACACATGTAAATATATAGACACAGTTTAAAACATTTTGTTAAGTTGGATGAGCAAAATATGTTATAGTGCAAATATCACTGTGATTGCCCATTCACTTTAGGAATATTCTGCTATCACACTATCATAGCTTTCCATAGCACCCTACACACTTTATTTACGTGTGAAATATTTTATTTTTGTAAATTTCTTAAAAAGAGGTTGATAAATCTCATTTTATGTAAATCCTATGAGGGTCTGGACTATGCTGTCTTATTCAGCAGGATTTGGCAAATTTGGGACAGAGTAAGTACCCATAAATGATATTTCTTGATTGCTTTGGTGACCTCAAGAGCTACTCTCCACTCTTGGTTATTTGGGATAATTTTTCTAAAATCTGTCCAAACAGATGTCCATTGGATGGATCAATAGGGACAAGGCTATTTTTAAATGGAACCTATAAAACTGAGCCAGGCAAATAATCTCTCAGTCTCTTATAATAGGGGAAATCTCGTTTTAATTTGAGGTTAGCGACACTCCATCTTTCTGTCTCCCTTTTTGGTTCTCGGAAGTTGTTTTTATGATTGATAAGTCCTTCTAGAAGGCTGCATTTCTCAATTTAAACCCTGTTTAGGCAGGTTTATGAGGGATTCATTGCATTTTTATGATCATTAATTTTCTTATCCAAAGTTGGAGCCGTAAGGAGACATTTTCATTCCCTTTTGACTCAGATGTTTTAGAACATCTTAATGAATGCTTTAATTGAGGTGATGACCTTCTTTCCCAGGTTTGTGCCATATTTCCATATATTTAACGTAAGAACTTGTTTGCTTTGATGTGTCTGGGCTGTGTGCTGGGAGTGGGGGAGGTTTGTGCAGCTGTTGATGGCTCAGATAGCAGAACCTACCACTAAGCACAGAAAGATGACAGCAAGTACACCTGGGAACTCTAATATTATACAATGGAAGCTTCCCTGTTTTGAACCTCTTGATAATAATGTCAAATCTTTATTTCGCCATCTAGTTCTATGGTTCAATTAGGAGTAGGCTGCCAGTGATACTATAATGTGGAAAAAAGTGTCTAGATTATATTAAATTTGAGAGAAAAATTTACTCTTTTCATCTGAGAAAAAAGGCCCAAGTCCTTTGTTATAAGAAGATGTGTCATTTTCATCTCCGTGCTCTCTAGATTGCACATTAGACCCCAGAATGAACAGTAATGCAAAAGGTATAGTGTTTGGCCATTTTAACAGGAAAAAAAGAAGAAAAATCTAGGCTGTCTCTGGTTTAATATTAGACTCAAAGCATTTTCTTTTCCTGTTGCTTAGAAAAAATATAGGTAGAATAGTTTTGGAGAATGGCCTTTCTGATCTTAAGACATTTATATAGATAAGAATCTTCTCAACTTTGGTCCTATATCAGTTAATAAGTCTGTAAATTTATATTTATTCAGTTTTCTTCTCTTCCTCAATGACCACCTTAATTTTGCTTCTTCTGGTTCATACATTCTGTGACCTCTTCCCCATCCCCACTTCCTGCTAAATTATATTTTATCTTCTACCCTTCAAAATTCTGTTTCCAAAATAGATACCAAAACAATTTTACATTCCTTAAACATTCTCTTATATGCTAGCAAAACTCATCTATTCATGTTCCGCAATAAACGTTTTTGTGGCTTTTCTCTCCACCTGGAATGACTTACGTTAATCTTACCAGTAGAGATTTTACCCAACTTTGATAATGCACCTTAAATACATGCTCTTTTGAAAAGCATGACTTTCTTTTCATTTGTTTGTTAGCCCTTGGGTGTGGTGTTTGTGTTAATGTAGTCAGAAGTGGGGCTGGAATGAGCTTTCCAGTCTCCATGGTTATTCCCAGGTCCCCACAGGGGTCAAAGATCACATGCTTCTAGTGATTCCTTGTATTTAGGGTGTTTTCCTGAGAGTTTCCCTCAGGTGTGTGGGGTTCCCAAATACTCCTGCTCCCAGTGCTGGGCCTGGACTTTGCTCCCATCCTGCTCCCAGCTGAGTTTTCTTGTGCTTCTGTCCCCTCCACCATGTCCACTGCGTTTCCACCGGTGACCCGAGGCGGCAGCTTTTGTGGCTGTAGGGGAGACAGAAGACCCGGGTCTGGGCAGCGTGGCAGCAGCGGCTGCTTTTCTCCTCCCCAACGCACCACCCAGAGGGAAGCTCGAGGCGGCTCCAGGGAGGAGCTCCTTAGTCTGTGGCCCCAGGGGGCTGCCCACTCTCAGGCTACCCTACACGCAGCCTCCAACAACTTGGTGAAAATATCCCACTTCTCACCAGCTACCTTGGAATCTCTCAGCCTCTGCCCCAGGTAAGGAGAGTCCTGTTGTAGCTGTGACTTTTTAAATGTAATCTTAAAATGGAAAGCAAACTGGACATTGTCATAGCAGCTTTCAAATGTAGGCAAGTTGTGCATGTGAGCACTTAGTCTTACAAAGGGGCAATAGGGAAATGTCAAGTCTGCACCCAGACGGGAATGAACTTTCATTTATCTCCCAAGACTTGGAGGCACCTGCCCAGGTGTCACAGAGGAAGAAAGAAAGAACCGAGATAAAAAAAAAACTACTGAAGTTCTCCAGACCTCTGTTACTTGTTAACTAAGATGATTCTCTCTCTTTCTCTCTGACAGGTATAAAAGCCAATTGAAAAATCAATCACTCGCGGTGAGGGGGGTGGGGGTCAGGGGTCTAATTTGGGAAGGAAATCCCCCTGTCGTCCTGCCTTTTTTTTTTTTTTTTTCTCCTTAGCCCCGTTCTGTGTAACTTTCATTGTCCACGCTGAGCCGTGAACCCAGATTTTGGAGTTCCCCATCTACACCGTTTCTCTCTGGGAGCATCTCTGTCTCTCTCTCCAGAATTTGGGTTAGTTGTTTGTCCTGAGACATCAGCACTCTGATGAATTAAAAAGGTTAAATGTGGAGACATGGAAGGTCCCCTGGCTCGATAGATTATACATAGGGCCCATTTCCCAAAATCTGGAAGCCTGAAGGTGGGCTCCAGAATGGGAAAAGGCCAAAAGCCTTGCCTGTCTGAAAGCGGACTGCAGTTTAGATAAGGGAATAGTCTCTGAGCTCTTGCTGGGCTCCTTCCATGCTCCTGTCTCCCGCCCCCACTGTTTCCTGTCTAGCCCCCAAAGAAATTGTCCCTTAAGACTAAAGATATGTAAATATACCTCATGGCTTTGGAGAGAATGTACCCCTCCCTGAAATACCTGAGGACAGTCACGTAGAAAGCTACCTTGTATGCTATAAAGACCTGTAGAAATGAGTAGAATAAAACTTTTCTTTTGCATGGACACTGAGGACGGAGTTGTGCTCCCCTTCTTTCACAGTTAAATTTGTAGTTTGTCCAGTTCTTCCTTCTCTCTCTATATTTCTGAGCTGAAATTGTAACTAAAGTATGGTATTTCAATGCAGCAAAAGGTTCTTTGAGTCCTCTGAATGTTTATAGAAATTTTATTCTATTTTTTGATATCCTTTTTGTAATAAATTATCCATACACCTACTTAATATCATTTACCTGCTTAGGCTTAACATTTAAGTTGTCTGAAGAAAGAAACTTTCTATCAAATGTTTTGGCATTTCTGTAGATCAGTTAGCATCTAATATGTGCTCAAAAAACATGCAATGGATGAAAAGAATGCAAATCATATAAAGGCAAAGTAAAACAACCACAGCAAAAAAAAAAAGTCATATTTGTTGCATTTAAACATGCGTATTTCTAGATTATATATTGCCATAAATACCTTTGAAAAATGACTCTTTATTTTTTAGTTTGCATTGATGTAAATTAGTTATTTTTTTTAGAGTAGTAAAACAAAGGGTGGGTTAGCTTACAGAGATATTAAAGTTGTCATAACCAGCAATGTCAAAAAGAATGCTTACCATGTCTTTAAAGGAAAAATTTTAAACTGCTGAGATAAGTCTGTCCCTGCCTTCTGTGTGAACAGAGGACCTGTGTACCAGATAAATATTTAGGATATTTGCTGAAGTTTTCTAGAAAAGTGTGCGTGTGCACACGCAAGTACACACATTTATATGATTTTAAGTGCTTGCATTATTGTGATTTTACAAAGGTTTCAGAGAAGCACCTGACACAGCTGAGACTATTTCTAGTGATTTACTTCTCTGAGAAGGCATCATGATTTATGACTACTGTCAGCTGGAGAGAGCTTTTCCATGCCCACAACACAGTGCAATTTGATATCATGCCCAGAAATGCCATCATTGGCAAATGCTTCTCTTCAAATGCTAGACCATTGTTGTGTAAGTTCCCCACAGAGCTATATTCTAAATTGTCTGAGAAAGTAGAGTGGGAATGACTGAAACAAAGAATAAATGTTTTCTTACCCTTGTGATGGCAAGAAGAAAGAATCTGATTGTGAGGAGATGGGTCTAGGAGAGTCAAAGGGAGATGGCCTGCATTTATAATCTGCATTTTTCTCTACATCCTCAGTAGGATTTCTTTGCACATTTGCCTTCTGGATTTTCAAAGCCTCTTATTTCCCCATTATCAATGCACTGAATTTTTGCTAGAGCAGAAATTATGATGATGATGGTGATTTTTTTTTTTTCAGACCAAATGCATTTCTTTTATACTTTGTACACAGAAAGCTTGAGATCTTATGTAAAGAGAGATCTTGGGTGTTGTTGGTTGCTGTTGATTAAAGCACTCTTGCAATGCTGTAGTTTCTGTGTTTTTAAAACGGATGCTAAAGTTTTTATAGTTAGGTACGGATTCGATCATATGAAAGACTATATGCCATGGGAAATGATTGACTAGGAGAGTTCTGTGCCATCATTCATAGCTCTGCCTTGCAATTTTCAAATTATGTATCATGTGCTACAGTTTCTGGTCTATGAAAAGATGTATTAACTGTTGGATGGAAGCGACAAGCAAATGTGTTCCAATGCCTTCCAATGTTCAGGTTGTCTCCACTCCTGCATATTGAATGTTTTTTTTTTTTTAATTCAGTTTTATTGAGATATATTCACATACCATATAATCATCCAAAGTGTACAATCAGCTGTTCACAGTACCATCACATAGTTGTGCATTCATCACCCCAATCTGTTTTTTGAACTGCATGTCTTTTTAATGACAACCCAGGAAAAATAAAAGCAGTTTCACGGAATAAAATTGCAGTCTACTCCAATCCAACTTAAAATTTAAATCTTGTATTTAGTCAAAGTTTTGTCCTGTCCCCCACCACAGGGCTTCACTATGGCTTGCGATCAAGACATACAAAAAGATAGTGCAGTCTACTTAGAGAAATCAAAAACGCCTCAAGATTACATTTCTTCAATTGCCTTTTCTACAACAAGATGGTGAAGCAAAAGGCCTTGGAGAGGCCCAAGGGGGAGAGGAGCTCAGGCACCCACCTTGGGGAGCATGCCCAAGTGGGACAGCGAGGCGATCACCAAGGGGAGATCTACAAGGATGTGAGGAAACCGTGCAGGAAGTGCACCCCCCTCCCCGCAACGCTGGCACAGGCAGAGGGGACCCCTGAGGCTGAGCACGCTCAGGGACCTGCACCTGAGCTGACAGGTCACCCCCGCAGGCCAGCCCTCCGAAGGGAGAGGTGACCTTGCAGACCAGGGAGCCATCTTTTCTCTGAAGCTTGAAGCCTCTGCACCCGGATCTCATCCATATTTCTGGGAAGGTGCAGATTTGTGATATCAAGTCAGGCGCAGGTCCAGTCCCTGCCTAGGTGCCCCAGTTCTTCAACAAGGCCTTGGTGCATGGCCTGGCCTTGGTCAAATCCCAGGACTGGAGGGGAATCCGATCCACCGTGCAGAGCCCGTGCCTCAGCAAGAGCGCAGGCTGCCCCTTTGGCACTGCAGCCCCAAGGCCTTCCCGGAGACCGCATGGACGTCATCTGCAGGTAGGAGCTGAGGGCGAGCAGGTGCTGCACGCAGCCACTGCCCTCCGCTAGCTGCTGCGACCGGATGCAGAGGGAGCCACTTACATCCATGCCAAGGTCCCAGGCCAGTGACTCGCAGCAGAGCCTCCGCCAAGGCCAAGCCCGGGTCAGGGCGGAAAGGCTGCGGCTGTGAGGGGTGGCAGTCTCCCCGGACCCCTCCGCTCCCCATCTGGAGCCCTGGAGAGGGAGGGTGCAGGGAGACAGGATAGAACAGGGCACAAGGGCTGTGGTCTCTGGTCTCCTGTTTAGCTTCAAAAGAGTTAATGCAGAGCTGCAAACTTCAGCTGCAAACTTTGTGGGACAAAAATTGACCCAAATCTCTGAAGTCTCCCCGAACCAGAAAAGCTTGTAAAATCATAGGTCCAAAGCAAATTCTCTGTTACTGACAGAAAGCCTGGGGTCAGAAAGGTTGTTAAACATCTGCCCAAAGACAAAGTTTAGATAAGTGAAGGCAGGCCACATGTTCTGAGATAAGCTATCTCCTCCTAGAAAGGACACCTGGTGTTCAAAGGTGGAGATAAGAAAATCATTGTAAGATGCTACTCAGTGCGTGCTTCTCCTTTGAACACACCAGTGTTGTCTCTTTAACGTGTACTTTTTCTCTCTTTCTTTAATAAACTTTACTCCTTATTCTTACTGGCCCCTCTGGTCTCTGAATTCTTTCTGCAGCAAGAGTCCCAAACCTGGAACGGGGTTCTGTCTGGCGCTGTTGCCAGCAGGGCGCTGGTTACAACAGGATTACCTCAGACCCCCTTTTACTTTGTCAGGTTTGCAGTAGGGGTGGGGGACCTGGTGGGGGTTTGGCCACAGGTTCTGCCCTGTGGACAAAAGAGAGGTGGAGAGGCTGTGTTGGGGCCCACTGGTGGGCATTCTGGAGAGAGGCCAGCGTCGGGGTGCGGTGGGGCCAGAGGCTTCCCTGCCCCCCGTTTGCCTGGCTGCTTCCTCTACTAATAGGGCTGAGCCCTGGGAGGACCTCAGGAAGCCGGGTCATCAGGGGGGCTTGCAACTCCCCTCCTAGGGTGGGGTGGGGCTGGGGCTCGCCCCCTTTCCAGCTGTTGTCTGTAATGAAATATGTTAAAGACATTCTTGTAAGTCAAATATATCTATTTGGTTCTGCCAGTTATATTAACTCATGAGTTCTTGGAGGTACAAGTGAGGAGTCCATGTTCTTGTGCTTTCTGAGAAGTGAGGACTTAGTGGTGTGAATGTGAACAGGCAGGAAAGGTGACCGGATTCAGTGTGTCAGTGAGGTTTCCGGCTCATGGATGGGTGAGAAGCAATTTTGGCTCAGTGGAGGAGATAGCCATCCTATAAATGTGTGTCCTTGAAATCACTATCTTCCAGTCTCCAGAGTCCACTCCTTCAGCAACCCCCAATGACTTGTAAGCACCAATTTCCCTTAATTAAATCCATTTCCACCCTTCCTGGGTTGGTTCCTGGAGCTCCCCTCAGGTCCTGCCCTTGGCAGAACATATCTGGTTATCTAGTCTTCAGCTTCCCTCACTTTGAAGGCTGCTCATTTTCAGGAAGTCCATTTCGAAATATTTCAAGCCCAGGGTGTCCCTACTGGCCACAGGAAATTCATCCAGGCCGTGGGAGTGCAGCTGCACATACTTTGAGCCCAGTCGTCTCACCCGGCCATTGCAGACTGATCTGGCTGATCTTCTGCCTTCGTGGTTCTGGTTGCAGGCGCCCATGTCTGGGGGTATGAAAGCCTCAGCTTCTGGGGACGCCTCAGTCCCGCCGCGAGTTATTCCACTGGGTTCTGCGCTGATGGCTCCTCTGCCATGGGCCCAGGTAGGGGCTGCTAGTCTGCTCTGCTCCCAGGTGCTTGTGCTTCTTGGCAGGAGGAGGAAGCTGAGCCCATTCTCTGCTTATTTAAAAAAAATATATATATATATAATATTCTTATACATAAACTGAATTGGATGGTTGTTGCTGAGATGTTTTGCTCTCTTTTGTCAGTGTGTTCTGGGAAAAGGAAAATACATCTTCTCAGATTTAGATTTTCTAGAAAAGTCCCATTCAGTTTCTATTTTTGTACCTATATGGTTATAGATTTTTGGTTACAAATATTTCAATGTAATAATAATAGATGTTAGAGAAGAATTAGTAAAGTTTAGAACAGCAGTATTGGACACAAAAATATATGCACATTGAATAGACATCCCATGATATTTATTTCTATACCCTGGGAGAAATTTGGCTAAGGCAAAACTGTCTATTTTAGATTTTTATAGCAAAAGATGATCCCAATGGTCTGCTAGTCCAAATCCCTCACTGAACAGAGGAGGAAAATCAAGTCCAGAGAGAGATAGCCTGCCACTCGAGCAGTCACACTGTTAGAGCAAAGCTGAGAACAATGTATGATTTCCAGGATAGAGATAGCTGAGTAGAGCCCCAAACCTTCAAAGTCTTTAGGACCACGAATCAGATTCATTCTCTCCCCTGATTTATTCTTTCTCTAACTTTTCTCTTCCTCCACCCACTTCCCTTGTCTTTAATATTATTTGGGGCCAAGTTTCCACTTGGCAAACTGGAAATTTAGAACATAAGTAAATACATAGAGAATAATAAATAGAGTATTCACTATTAGAGAAGAGAGTTACAAATGAAAAAGGAGGAGCCAAGAGTAAGCCAGTAGTATTGGGTTTGAATATTGGGTATTAGGATAAACTCACAGCTTTCAATCTATATTTTAATCTATATTTTATATCCAGATCTATGCATATAGACAATTATATAGGTATGTGTGTGTATGCTTATATTTATTTATATTATATTCATATTTCTCAACAGAGTCTGCAGAGAGTAGCTGGAAACAATGACACCCTGGTAGCAATGAGAATAACTAGCATCCAGATCCTCTTTCCAAAAACCAGTCTACACTGAAAAGAACCAGAAATCCTGGGGAAAATGACTTTTCCTGGGGGGGGGGGGTGTAAAAAAATACAAAATGAGTGTAGATTATCTCATGCTAGAAAGTAAATAATACACAAGTAATAATTAGAACCTATCCAAGGAACAAAGGACCTAGGTTAAAGTGATTCCATGTGGCCATGTCTAGGACAATTTGATCATCAAAATAAATAGACAATAACGGATTGCAACATTTTGAGTAAAAAAAAAAAAAAATGGAATCCATAAGTCCACAGTGATACAAAGGTATAAAATGAATTAATAAATAAAGTAGGAGAGGAGGGAAGCTCTACCATATACATATAGTAGAATACAAACTAAAATATATAGCAGGAATGACAGAACTGAAAAATCACCATTTTGGCAACCACCATAGATGGAAGCAACATCACTGATGATGCCAAAACTGGTTTAGTAAATGTTTGAATAGGCTCAGAACAAGTTCATAATTTCAAAATATCTCCCCACAAAGTACTTATCAAACATTTACTAATGAATAAACTCAACATTATTATTGATACATTGTTTACAAAGGAGAAATCTGCCAGGCCCCATCTTAACCAGGTTATGAAATCTAAACTCCTGGGATAAACTGGCATTGTGGGCCTCCTGATATGATACATTGAGAAAAGCACTTCATTACTTCCATGGAATTATTGACAAAGTGCATAAGTTATGAGGAATCATCACACAAACCCAAATGCAGGGCTATCCTTCACAGTTACTCTCCTGCACACTTCAAAAGGTCAGCTTATAAAAAATGAAGCATGGCTCAAGGAATTGTTCCAGCTGGCAGGAGACTAAAGAAACAAGACTTCTAAAAGCCACACATGATCCAGGAATGTATCCTGGACCTATAAATGATAACTTGGTGTCAACTGGTTGAATAAAATTGAGTTGTATGGATTAAATAGTAATACTGAATCAAGTTGTGCTCTGGTTCTATAAGAGCTTGTCATTGTTCTTAGGAAATACATGCTGAAGATTTAAGCCATAAAGGATATCACTTCTGCAAGTTGCCTGCGAGATATATGGAAATTCTCTATACTACTTATGCAGTTTTATGTAAATATAAAATTAATAATGAAAAAGTTAAAAAAAAAAAAAAGATTATATTCCTGATTAGGAGATCATAGACACAGAGAAGGAACAACTCTGGCCATGTCTCTGCATGTTAATTTTTGTAATTTTCTTTTTAAATGCTGATGCTTCAGAGTTCTTTTCATATTACGCATCTATATCAGATCTCTGCAAAGTTCAGTTAGCACCTATAATTCCCCAAAATTTTGCTAGTTAAAAATATCTATAGTCAATGTTTTCTTGACCAAAAGGGGGGAAAGAACTGAAACAAAATAAGGTTTCCATGGCTAAGAGATTTCAAATAGACTCGAGAGGTGATTCTGGAGGTTATTCTAATGCAAAGCTTCAGCCAGATATTGCAAATTGTCCCAGTATGCCAAGCCCCAACCAACAATATTCCTGAAAATCCTAAAGAATACTCTGAGCTCTAAGTAATACTCTACGAGAGTTTTACTTAGTAAGTTTATTTTTTTAGAAACTTAAAGCTTCCATACTGTTCCTGTCCCAGATAAGCCCTGAAACCCAGACGTAACACCTTCTCCAAGAACATCAACCAGTTGCATTCCTCTACCCCATAATGTCAACACCCCTTTTCAGCAGGAAGAAGTTAGAATGGTCTTTTCCCTATACCTCTGAAAATTGAAGCTCAATCAAATGAAATAAATATCCTACTCTGGAATTTGTAATGGAGAAGTTAGGATTTAACAAATGATTATCACCTCTGAATCATTATAAGATATTTCTTTTTACTTCCTAGGGTTCTAGAACAGCCAGAAGGAAATACCTGAAATAGTTGAACTGCAACCCGTAGCCTTGATTCTTTGGTAATGATTGTATAACTATATAGCTTTTATCTTGTGACTGTGTGATTGTAAAAACCTTGTGACTGATACCCCCTTTAGCCAATCTATGGTAATATGAGTAATAGAATAAAGACAAGCATGGTAAAAAAATGTAGAATATAGAGTAACTAGAGATAGACAGAAGCTAGAGAATTGGGAGCAGTTACCTATGTACAGAATTGTTAACTACATTCAACTTAAATATTTGGGAATGGATAGAGGTGATGTAGCTCATTCTTGGCATTATAAGCACTAGTAATGTAATGTAGGTGAATTTGATTGAAAGTGATTGTTTAGAGTAATGTATATAAATAAGTTCTTGCATGAACCACTATAAATATAAAAAAAAAATAAGAGAGGGGTATATGGGAAAAAGCATAGCTATTGTAAACTATGGACTATAGGTAACTAATATTTTAATATTCTTTCATGAACAGTAACAAATGTACTACACCAATACTATGGGTCAACAATGGGAGGATAAGGGGTAAGAGACGATTTGGGTTTTATTATTTTATTCTTATTTCTGTTCTGGAGTTATGAAAATGTTCTAAAATCAATCATGGGAATGCATATGCACAACTATGTGATGATACTGTGAGCCAGTGATTGTGTACTTTGGATGGTTTGTGTGGTGTGTGAATATATCTCAATAACAGTGAAAAAAAAGCAATATATATGCTAAAAGACTAAATGTCAGTGTTCTTTTGCTTATATACCTATAGAATTTCCAGAGTAGGATATTTATTTCACTAGAAATCCAGGAGCTGTGAAATGAACAGTGTGGGAAATAAGTTTTCAATATGTCTTATTTAATTGATCCCGTAGAGCCTTCCCTTGGAATGCTTCTCTGCATGGAAAGATCTTTACTGAACAGAATGTTTGAGTTCAAGGGTGTTGGAGGATGGGCTGGCCAAATCATTGAACTTACAGCATCATAAATGGGAGATTTTGATGACCTGTTGCATAAGAGTAGCATGTTTTCTTAGTTTAACCATCCCTTCTCATATTTTATCACAATTAGAAGAACTCACTTGGCACTCTACATTCTGCGTGGAATCTCCCCAGCCAGATCCACAAATTCACTGGATATACTTTCTATTTTCCACGTGATGCAGGAGACTGATGTGCTATTGGTTCTCCCAGTGCACATACGTGGTTGCCCTTAGCTTTAGCCTCAGACAACCGTTCCTAACAGTCACCTAAGGCCCCTCCATCTCACAAACCATCTCTCCTTAAGCCCCTGTTAGCTTCTGAGTGCTCCCCAGTCTAAAAGCCAGAGCTGTAAGTCTTGGGTTATTGTTAGTGTAACAAATTCCATATTCCAAAATCTGTTCTGGTTATCTATTGCTGCATTGCCAATACCTCAAATCTTAGTGATTTAAAATAAAAATATCCCATTCTGTATCACAAATTCCTGTGGATGTGTGCAGCTGGTGGCTGGATTTGGAGGTTCCAAAACAGATAATTTGTGGTGTACTCACACAACGAAATTCCATTCAGTGCCCAAACATGGATGAATCATAATAACATAATGTTAAGTGAAAGAAACTACACATAAAATAAAGGACTCTATGTTTGATACATTTATGTGAGTTTAAAAAACAAACAAAACTATTCTAGGGTAATAGAAAGCATTGCCTTAGCTGCCTGTGGGGAAGTGACAATTTACTAGAAAGAAGCAAAAGGGAATTTCCTGTTGTCTACATCTTGATAGAGATGTTTGTTATGTACATACATTTGTCAAACACATGAAAACGCACATTTGACAAGATTGTACAAATTTATAAATTTTATCTCAATAACAAAAATTAAGACTATTCTATGAGGAATTGTAAATTGATTTATATCCCAAGAGCATAACACAGCTGTATTGAAAAGTAAGAAAGGTTGTGGTAAGTATATGAATCCACAACAAGGAATTAAAAGCCAATCAGTTGAGTTAGTTATCTAATTCTCCCTTATTGGAATCTCATATTAATGAGCATACTCTTAATTCACCTTCCATATCTTTAATTGCAAATTTATGGAGGAGAGAACCCTATATTAAAGTTGCTTTATATTCTCTACCCTCTTTTTTCAGTTTCTTTAATATATTTCCAGAAAAAGGTTTAAAAATTTTCAGCCCCCAAATTAAATATTAATAATTATTAATATGTTTTGATCTGCTAGTATCTGATATCATTTTATAAAAGCTTTACTTGTACTAAATAATTTAACCTCTAAGTCTACCTTTTAAGTTTGCTATTTATAATATCCCTTATATCTGACCTACAGAGATATGAATTCTCTGACTCAAGGTACACAACTAATACATGGACGATAAGAGATTTGAATCAGGAATGTAAGTTTTAAGCCCATGTTCTTTTATCCAAAAACTGTCTTATACGTGTTCTTACCACTGTCTGGGGAGGAAGGAGGTAGAACAACTCTCGTCATCCAGTCCCGCATTGTTACTGGAGAGATACCATGGAGGGAAAAAGAGAGGGTAGGTTACACGGTCACCCTGTCAACATGAGGCATGAACTTCTGGGTAAACAGACTGATGATATTTGCCATGAGTCCTTATCTATGGAGTGTTCTTAGCAGAATGTCCCTGGATTTCGGTTGCTTTATAGTAAATAAACTCAGAATCTTGATACATAAGACATGGTTCCCTGGGATATATTGTGTAAACTGGGGTAAAAACTGGAGATGTTTCATAAACTGAACCCTCTACTCCCCTCTGCTGTGTGAGCTTATCCTGCAAAAATCTCACCTGGACACCTCTTCCATTAGACTCTTCCAAAGACTGCATTTACAAGTCAGGGAGAAAGGACATCGAGAGTTGTCATCAAAGTCCCAGATGGCTCCCTGCTTTCCATCTGAGCCTCCTGATAAACTATGTCCTTGAAAAAAAGGTACCTTGAAATAAAGCTTGGTACCAAGTAAAAGCTTGTATTCATGTAAGTCTCATCTTATAATCCCACTTTTATATTAGCTCAATTACTGAAGGGAGATGAGCTCTTCCTAGTAATGCATATATTTCAAAATAATTTGCTTTAAATGGCATTTTCAAATGACAGATAAAAATAATATCAAACAACATTACCTTGTGGATCAGATAAATTATATGCATAGGTTTGCCTTCTTTATGCATTCTTGCTCACGTTATCTTAGAAATAAATTTCCTTCTATAATACCTATGGTTTCTTCCTAATACTTAAAATTCTTTTAAAATTATCCACATTGATTTATATTTTATACATTTTATATTTTATTATATTTCTACTTTGAATTTCTTAGTTATCAAAATTATTTTTAAAGCTTAGGTATATAATTTTTCTCTCCTACATCCTCTCCAGATGAGAATTATATTTTCTATTTCCATCCTTCAACTTGACCTTTGAGTCACCATCAACTTCTCCCTGTCTCACACATTATTTTCAGAAGATCACAAAATCCTGTTTCCTCTACCTTCAAAACAGGCCAAGTAATCGCCCTCTTTTTCTTACTCTCACTGTTTTCATCCTGGTGTGAGCCTCCACAATTCTTGCATAGAAAACTACAATACCTTCCTAACCAGTTCCCCAGCTTTTATACTTGGCTCTCTGCAGTTTATTTTTGACACAGCAGCAAGAGTAATTCTTTAAAGTATGTCAGATTCAATTACTCGTCTACTCAAACCCTCTCATTGACTCCTCCTCTCACTGAAAATAAATCTCAGCACCTTTGCAATGACCCATAGTGTCCTACCTACAAAGAGGATGTGACAACCCCTCTGAACTCACCTCCTTAATGACGTGCTTACTCCTTCCCCCTTCTTGCTCTGCTATTTATTTTTTCCTTTCGGATTGTGCCTAGCTTTCCATGGCTTCACCCCAGAACTCCTGGGACTTCTGATGTCTCCAACCTCAATATTTTTTCTCATCCTCCTAAATCTAAACTCCCATGGATCATACTGATCAGCCAGTGTGCAAGTGACACGACATGTGACTCTTAATTGAGCCTCAAAATATTTCCAAATTATGTGTAAGTGACTCTGTTAGGTCAATTGTGGAGAAAATGCAACCCTATAACACCTAAGTATGTAGAACCTTAACCAGAGGGTGCCAATGTCTGAGAACAAAACCATGTTAATCACAATCTGGTGTCTTAAACACTACCAAAAGGGGACTCTTGAATTTAAAGTTTTCAATTATTTTATCATTAGTATATGTTAGATATGTTCTCCTAGTTTATTTTAAGTGAAATAAAATTGAGAAATTAATTTGCTATAATAACCCTTTTGGGTTGACTCACAGAGATCTCTCACCCCACACACATTTTCCATTTTGGTTTTGTTTAGGAATAAGTACTGCTAGTTTTATATAAGTCTTACCAAAAGATTCAAACTGATTTAAAAGAAATTTACTTTAAAACCAATTGGCAGTATTTATATTACAATTTCTGAATTTTTTTTTTTGTAGTGCTATCCCGCCGAGTTCATACTCATCAATCATACCAGGAAGCTGACTTATATTCTCCACACTTCACCACTAACTGGATTACAGAGCTGAAAAACTTACTCAAAGTTTAAAATGTGATAAACGTAATCAGATTGCTCTAGTAAAGTTCTAACAGTGGTGAATAGATGACACTAATTACCTTTTCTTATTATGCTACAAATGTGGTTTACTCCATCTTTATTCATGAAGATATATCATGTAGCCCACTAAGGGGCTGCAGCAGGATCTGATATTGGCTTATTTGTTTCCTTGGTTTTACTTCTTTCGTTTATCAACATCCAAGAAATGTAATTTTAAGCTGCAATATGTTTATATGCAGTAGATTTTTACCCACTTTGGAGGATCATTGCTACCCACTGCAAAGTTCTACATAATCAAGTGCTTTCAGAACTCCTGTAAAATAATATAACTTTTTTTTGTGGAAGCTTATTTTTGATTTGGAAGAAGCGAGATTGTTTTAATTCAGTTAACACAGAAAACAAATGGGACATGTGCAAGGAAAATGCATCAAGAAGAAAGAAATTGTACCATTCTTTTCAGAAATGTATGGAAATGTACTACTTTAAAAACATATTCTATATTTTTTTTAATGTGGGGAAATTTCTCAGCAGTTCATCCTTGCACATAGTTTATAGAAAATACTTAGATATGCTTACATGCTAATTTTGCTTAAATAATTTACATACCTCTTTCTGGTGGTCATCTTAGAGGCAGTTTCAGACTTAGCACTTAATAATTTCATACTCGTTCTCCACACCAAGTGTTCTATTAAGGAAATTTATCTGCAAAGGTTTGTGTTTCTGTTGGTTAGATAGCCAACCAATGTTTTGTTTTCATGGTGCAAGGTAAAATCAACCTGGTTCCTCATGAGTCCATAAAATTCTTCTTAGTTTCTGAAAACAACAAGCAGTAATATCCCCATAACGCCGCAGATATAACAAATAAGTATCAATTAATGTCAGAATTTTGGGATTTTTGAACTTGCCAACAGGAAGTAAATCTGGAGTTAAAGAAGGGGATTTAAATCAAAAGAATTTGAAGGTTATCAACATACAAATGAAATGATATTCATGTCAGTGGTTTGCAATTCTCCCAGAAAGAGTTCATGTATGGTTATGAGATAAGGGCTAACCTCAAACCTAGAAAATAACTTATAGGGCAGGGACAACATAAATCCAACATTCTCACGAAAATTCAGGCTAATGCCTATTGTTCTGGCTTAATTATTGTGCTTGAATCTATTATGTACCCCAGAAAAGTCATGTTATTTAAATCCAATCTTGTGGGTACACACTTACTGTGGGTGAGAACTTTCAATAAGGTTGTTTCTGTGGAGATGTGACCCCACCCATTCAAGGTGGGTCTCAATTAGTTTATTGGTGTCCTCTATGAGAGGATAAAAGGCAGAGACGTTTTGAAGAGAGCAGAGAGATGCTTAGAGAGAAAACACCCAGAGACATTTTGGAGATGCAGACAGAAATACATCTGGAGAAGCTAAGCTAAGAGATGAAGCCCAGAGTTTGCCCGGAGAGCTAAGTGAGAACCCACAGACACTTAAGGAGAAAGTCAGTGGAATCAGAAGCTGAAAGCAATGCAACCTGGGAGCAAAGGAGCAGCAGACCCCAGCCATGTGCCTTCCCAGCTGACAGAGGTGTTCTGGACTCTGTGGACCTTTCCTCAGTGAAGGTATCTACCTCTTGATCCCTTAATTCGGACATTTTCATGGCCTCAGAACTGTAAATTTATGAACTAATTAACCTCCATAGTAAAAACTAATCCATTTCTGGTATTTGCTTTTTGGTAGCTTTAGCAAACTGGAACAATTATTAATAACATTTCCTTTCAGTTTTAAAATTGTCCTGGTTTAGGTCCTGTTCCTGTTTGCTAGAGCTGCTGTTAGCAAAATGCCAGAAATGGATTGGCTTTTATAAAGGGAATTTACTAGGTTGCAAGCTTACAGTTCTAAGGTCATAAAAGGGTCCAACTCACACATCAACAAGAGGATAACATCACTGAAGAATGGTCAATGGGTGGGTCACATCTCCATGGAAACAACCTAATCAAAAAGTCCCACCCTAATCAAAAGACTAGTAAGTTTGCCCCCACAAGATTGCATTAAAGAACATGGCTTTTGTGGGGGCATAATGGATTCAAATCAGCACAGGTCTTAAATTAGGCGAGCACCCTATTTATAAGCAATGGAAATGGAATTATATTTTATTTTCAAACAAGTAAAGCCTTAGAGGGTTTTAAGTTGGGGGCTTCTTGATTTAAGTTGTACTGTAAAACCACTTGATGCTGGGTGGAAAATAGGTTGGAAGGAGCAAGGAATAGAATGAGGATGAGAGTGGGACAAGGGGGAAGGTAGCATAGATTAAGTCAGAGAGTAGAAAGGACCCAGATAGTGTCATTCTTAATAAGCCCTGTTTAGAAATGTGAGTTTTTGTTCCTGTGTGATGGGAAGCTTTTAAAGGCATTAAGTATTTTAATTATAATATCAAATTTATATTTCTTTAAAGAATTATTTTGCCCATTGCAGGGAGATCAATTGTCATGGTACAAAGGAGGAAATAGGGCGAGCAGCTGGAACTTACTGCAGTACTCCAAGAATGGAGGCTTCAGCTAAGACGGCAAAAGTGGGAAGACGTGGATGGGTTGGCAAAGAGTTGGCGATGCTAATGGATGCAGTGTGGCAGGTGAGGACAGTGGGCTCAAACAGACTCCTGCTTCTCTGGTCAAGCAATGCGGTGGGTGTCATTTCTGTAATGGAGAAGTGTGTAAGATTTAGAGGGGAAATTCTAGTTCTGTTTGTCAATATCAAGTTGGGGAAATCTTGGAACTCCAAACCAGACTGGTAAATTGGATATACAAGTTTGGATGTCGCAGAAGTCTGTTATAATGATATAAGTTATGGTATCATTAGAATATAGTCGGTATTTAAATTTGTGACTATGCTGCTAGATTAGGATATGGAGTACATTTTCCAGAAAAAAAGTGCAAAGCATTGTGGATATGCTTTCTGATTGCAAATGAAAAGACAACTGCACTTTTGCTTTTTTAAGAAATGTGAATGTAAAGATTTAGAAATTTTGGACCAACTTTCCATCCCTTAAAATTGTTTTAGTAACTACTGCTCTATTGTCTTCTGGCTTCTGTGCCATTGAGACAGGACTGATTGAGAACAGCCTGGCTTTGCCTCATAGACAACACAATAGTTCTTGAAACCAGTGGAAAATTTTTTTTTCTCTAAGTTCAATAACTTAATCAAGATATCCTTTCCAGGTGGTTAGATGTAAATAATCTAACTGTTATATTATGTACCCTTTCAATTTGACATCAGGTCCTCCTTTATTTTGAAGAGACCCCCCCCCCTATATTTTTAAATACATTTCTTTTTAATGCATTATATGCCCTTCTTTAGGAAAATTAATATTCCATATACAGGATCTCTAGCATTAATAATTTCATACCTGATGTCTTATTTCTAAGTAATTTAATCTTTTTGTCCTTTTCTTCTGCATTAGGAAAAAAAAATTGAAAGGAAACCTCCATGTCACCAGTTTAGTTTTCTCCAGTTTGCTTTATATTCTTTAGTGCCTTTATCCCATTTTGGGTACTGTCATGTCACAATTATTTACTTATTTTATTTATTAGCTCTGTCAAATCTTATTTTTTTTTAACTCCAGTATATTTTCCTCCCTATTTTGTAATTATTTATTTCTTAAAATCTATTCTTTCCTTAATTTTCTTCAGAAAGGAAGGGTTTTTGACTATTTTTCGGTTTGATAGTATAAGATTCACTCAAAGGAAAGTTCTTATCTCTTTCTCTTACATGCTTTCTTTCTCGTATTTTTAATGCATTTTATGTCCAATTTCAGCATCGTTAATATATTTTCAAAAGGTTTACTATAACCCACACTTTGCTTCAAAATCTATTTTGATAGATTTCCCTTAGTTCCCTTCTCTATTTCCATTTGCAACATTTGAAACTTGGTTGGTTGACACACTGTGTTATCTACTATGTCATACATTTGATTCAAGAGGATTGGGACAATCAGAAAACATAGTCACTGCGTGCGCTTTCCTAAATATTTACAAACCCATCAAGAGCTACAATTGCCAGCTTATGGACATATCCTCCACATTTAAAGAGTGCTCCCTGTTTAGATTTTTCTTGTTACTTAAGGTCGAATTGAACCTTTTATTGTAAAAGTTGATGTATAGAGAACTCTCATGACTCCTGGGCTCCTAGTTGAATGCAGGCATTAGATGCATCGTTTGTACCTTATGTGGGACTGAGCCCTAAAAATGAGTCCCACCACCAAATGGATGGGGAAAACAGGGGCATGTCTATGGTGTTTATATTGCACTTTCAGAATTTAGTGTGTCCACTTACAGAAAAGATTCTACAGTGTGTATACTTCACATTTCTCCCCCAGTATTCTTGGAACTTTCTGTTGAACTTAGAGAGAAAAGAGGCATATTCCATTCCTTCCTTCCTGAGTGTCTGGGCTTCATGAGAAAAACTGAGACTCCGAGTCCAGGCCTCTTTAAAATAGTATCATAAAATGACTATGTGGTAGTATTTTATATTTTAGGTCTCTCACTAAAAATTCCATCAGTCTCTGAAAGCACTTAGTTTTGGACTTAAACCTGGTAGGTGGTAAAAATATGGAGATATTTTAGAATAATTTCAAAGGAAAAATTGACTAATTTTCATTAATAATTGGACCTCAGAACTCCTTTCTTTCAAGTGTTATAGGAGGAAAAGGAGTAAATATTCAAAAAGCAAAGAAGTATAATGCCATATACCAAGTGCATAAGTTACTATTTATTTTATATTGTTAGAAAATATGGTTTATGTGAAACAATTATTTTATGTATACAGTGAGATTTTATATACAGCCTTTACTTGAATACTGGGGGAACATCGTCCAACCCAGTTCTGTATAATCGCTTGCTTGGTCTCTCTGATGGGACCAGCCCCCCACCCTAAGGCTACAGGTGTGGCTGGCCCCTCCCTGGCATCTCATTAGCATATGAACCACCAGAAGTCCTGGGCCCACCTGACTAACAGAAGACACTCCTATTATACAAAGTACCAAGGATTCTGAGGATCCCTCCAGGACTAAGGTCAAAGACCAGTAAAGTTTCTCATCATACTGCATCTGTATAAAAAGGAAAAAAAAAAATAAAGAGAAGTAAAAGAATAGAGAATTTTAAGTGCAGAATAGGGCATCAAAGAATGTTTAATTTAGATAGAGAAATGGTAAAAGATATAAGTGGAAACACCTAAAGAAAAACTACAAATGATTACTAAATATATTTAAAATTTGGTACATATGTTAGATAAATTCCTAAAAGTATAATTGCTGGATCATATACATTTTAAGGAGATATCTCCTATCCATTCACGCCAAATTTGTGATGACTGATTTTGCTTCACTATGGAATGGGAATACTGTTCCCTTTTTATTTTCATCAAACTTTCATCTTCAGTTGTTTTCCTATTTGCTCAACTAAAAAGTCAAAATGTATATATCCATTACTGATATTGTTTGCTGTATTTCAAAAGCATAAGCTGATTCTGCCAAAATTTCTCCTTAATACCAACTCAAGAAAACATACAATTTTGGGAAAATTTAAAGCACTCTATTAATTCACATTAAATTATTTGCCTTAAATAGCATATGTGTAGACATCTCAAGGTTCATATTTGTAGGAGAAAATGAATATACTTCAGAAATGCATTCAACAACAAGGCCTTATTTACCTATCACCTAATAGAGTCAACCTATAGAGTGGTGCCAATTATATATTAGCAAGCTTGTTTTTTTAGTTGCTGTTTATGTTTATTTTCATTGACTGGGTGACCATGTGAAAATCATGCTTTCATGTATCTTATGAAGACAGTGAAAGCAATGCTCAGCTGAAACATGAGGAAACAGGGTAAACAATATAACCAGCAAAGTTTGGGAAAATTTCTGAACCTTAGATTAACATGGTTAATTGTCCATCAGAAAGAGAAAAGGAAGGAGAGAAAGAAAGGAGGGAAGGAGGGAGAAGGAGAGAAAGGGAAAAGGGTAGGAAAAGAGGGAGGGAGCAAGGAAAAAAAGAAAGGAGGGAGGAAGAGAAAGGAGGAGGGCTAAACACTCTGACTTTTTACATATTAAAAATATATTTAGGTTGCAAGATAGAAACACAAAATGAAAAAATATCTGTCAGAATAAAACAGAATAGGGACGGTCTTGAGTGTTTTTAAAAAGTGTTTACCATTCTTTTTCATGAGCGTATTTAACTATTGCTTATTGAGTGTACATTATGTAGCTGGGATTATGCTAAATAGTATTTAATACTAAGCAAGACATAATCCTTGCCCTAAGACCTTACATTATAATGTGAAAAACACATTTTAACTTATTTTAAATGTGAAATTGGCATGTCTAGTCAGGATAATACAGAATTCTACGCACAGTACTCCTTTACCCCTCCTATTGCATGGTAATCTCCTCACCAGTGACTGTTACAAAGTTCCACTTACTGTTTAATTTCTTCACCTACAAGTCACCCCAGAATATACTGAAATGAGGTGTCTGTCACAACCACTGGGATGAAACTGCTTATTTGAAAACACAATCCTAATTAAAATTAAATACACCCCATTATTTGTAAACTATTTAAAAAGACATTTTAGATATACACACTTAAACATATATACATATACAAGTAATTTAGATAAGTAAAGAAAATAATTCCTAGTCATGTCAATTATACAGAAACAATTTTTAAAACAACTTTACTGAAGTATAATTTATACATCACCCATCTTAGTGGCTTTTTGTAACTTTATCACATAGTACAACCATCAGCCAAAGTAGCCTAGGATATTTTTATGTCCCCATGCAATGGAATATTATTCAACAATATAAAGAAAGAAATGGCCAAGCTACAACAGGAGTGAACCTCAACACCATTATGGAAAGTGAACGGAGAGAATAAAGGATGCAGAGACCACCAATGATAGCTTCCATGGCCACTGTTCAGTAGTTGCTGTTTTACTTTTGATATCAAACAAATGTGGTGTTTTCTATCCAATGTGCATAACAGCCAATCTATGATGCTGGGGTTTCAGAAAGAGAAGTCATTTATTGCAATGCATGAAGCAGGAGATCTGATGGCCTCTCAGCCTAAACATTTGGCTCTAACAGTCTAAGGATTTTAGGGTTTTTAGGATTCAAACAAGGGGAGATAGAGTTGTTACCATTATAATAACAAGCATAAGCAGCTACAATTTGCAAATGTAAAGGACTGGAGCTAGGCTAGAACCAAGCTGGTTATTACAATAACAAGTCCATGGTTAGTTCTGGGCCGACTCAATTTCCTTCATTAATATTAAGGGGTAGTCTTTGTGATGATAAGACTCTAAAGTTGTAAGACAGAATAAGGGGTACAAACTAGGTCAGTCAAGAGGTTTTTACAACTTGCAATTCTGTGGGTTTTAGTAATTTCAGGTATTTCCATTTGGCTATTCTATAATATACTGGAAAGTCACATAAAGGCATTTATATAGTGATTCAGTCATCCTAATTATTTGTTAAATCTTAATTTTTTAATTATACCTTTAGTCTTTTTAATGCATGCATTCTCTATCTACATTATTTTATCATTTTGTGTATAGTGTAGACACAATTTTCCATATACCTTTTTTTATTTTCATTTTCTCATAAATCATTGCAAAACCTTGTATAATGTTCCACCACGGGTATAACCCAATGTTTCTTGAACCATTCCCTACAATTTGAAATTCAGGTTGCTCAATAGATGTGTTCCAACCTTTCTTTATTTGATAGATATATCTATTAGATAGATATGTATCTCTGACATCACTCCCAGATTTTCTAGATTTTTTTCTGTGGCTCTAAATGATTTCATTCTCAGCTAATTCAGTCTTCAGTCCCAACCTGAGTGTGTTCTTGGTACGGCAGGGCCACAACCAGCAGCCACTCCCAGCGTTGCTCCCCCTACTTGTCTATTGTGTGCAGATGTTTCAATAGTTTCCATTCCACAGCTCAAGGGAGACGCTAGATCTCCTGGAGCAGCCTGATGGTATCTTGAGCCTGAAACTGGGGACAAGGCCCAGGCAGCCCCAGCTGCTTCTCATGGTGGAGCTCACAGTGGCAGACCCCTCCCCTTGGCCCTCCGACAGTGCACATTTGTCTCTTAACCCCCTTCCCAAAGCAGGCATGTGGAGCTGCCATCCACTGCCCTGACCCTAGCATTTTGGCCCCCCTGGGAGACCAGCCACGATGGTCTCTTCCCTTCTCTTTTGGACCCTTTGTGCCGTGTCATTTGCTGAAAGTCTCTGTTGTACCTGAGCCTGGGTTCCCACCACGCACCGTATAGTAACCTGCTCCCCGGTGTGCTTCAGTATCATTTATGAAACTTCCTGATAGACGTATTTGTTCGGTTGTCATATATGAATAGGAAACTCAGTATGTCCCAAAATGAATCCGCTGTTTCAAAATCTTCTCCTCTCTCTCCACTATCCAGGCATCACATATTTCCCCCTCACATGTCATTTCTTTTATATCATTTCTAACCACCTCATCACCCAACACAGAGAAAATGTTTATAGACCCCTCTTTCCCCATCACATCCATCTGATCAAATACTTTCTGGCTCTCTTCTTCCTACCTACAGCCAAACCTGGTGCTGAGCTTTCATTGTTTGTTGGCTGATGATTGCCCAGTGCACATTGACATAGCCATGTCCCATCTGGCATAAGAAATCCTCTCTTTGTTGATATGTATACATTGTTAAAGGTGAACTACTTCAGATCCCAACTGAGTAGCTTTGTTACCTCCCTGTATGATGACATAAGGTATATTCCGCCTCTCTATCAACTTCAGGGTCCCTCTGTCTATCACCTACACTGAAAAGTCTAGACAGAAGACAGAAAATGTATTTGGCAAAATTTTGAAAGAAATTTTAAGCAGATAATGAAGACCAAACAATATTGAATTGCATGAATGTGGTTTCATTTTTACAGAAGATAAGCAAATATTGGAACCACATGTTTATTGCCCGAATGTATTTTGCTCCAACTAGCAGTCCTTGCTCATAGAAACAAAATATGGAAGTCAAAACATAACCAGCATTCCATTTTCCTAGACAGAGTCAACCTGTATAAAGAGCAAATTAGGTTTCCAAATTGAATGGTAATTTTTATTTTCATCGTAAATACAGTTAGACTTTATAACGTCCCTATTTGTCTACTTTCTAAACGCTTGTCCTATCTTAGACACAAATAGTTACAGATTCAACCTAGAAAGTATCCGTTTGTCTTTAACTCTGCTGTTTTAAAATCTTTTTTTTTTTTTTTTTAAATGGAGAAGATGGACACCATTGATTTTACACCTAAAACACAGCTCTTTATATGTGGCTCTTTCATAATAACACATCTGGTTGAGCAGGTAGGGGAAACAAAAAACACTCAGGAGCAAAGTATACTTTAATTAACTGGGAATACTTCTCAAGGCCATCTTTAAACACTTGCACTTCATTGCAAGACAGAGAAAAGGTAATTAATAAAAGAGTCTCTTTGGAAAAGAAATTAGTCAGAAATAATTCTTTGTTAAAATTGCTGGCATGGGCTATATGCAGCGTGACAGGAGCTGGCTGCCTTCACCTGCTGTCCTCTCGTTCTCTCCTCCCAGGACACTGCTCTGAGGTTGCCACGTTCCTTCCAGGCAAGAAATAAGCACTAACCAACAACTCCATTGTGAAAATGCAAGTGGGAATGGCATTGGATATGCATGAATAATTGGGTAAAATCATTCTCTGTAACTATACATTTTTTTTTGGTTTTTGTTTTTTGTTTATTTATAGTTCAGAATTTATATCTGGGCTTATAAAGGCAGTGCATTCCCCCCAGTGATACTATATTGGATTTCAGTTTCTCTTTCTACTTCATTAGAAGTAGAAGAAAATGTGTTTGCTCTTAATGGCTATCTATCTAACACATTAATTTGGTCAACAGTGACATTAAAATCCTGTTGGCTTTATTAATGAATTATTGTTTATCAGGAGTGATAACGTTTAAAGTCAGAGCAAATATAATTTGCCTTCTGCATCAAGAACATAAAGAATAATGCCTTAAAGTGTTCTGAGTTGGTTTTAAATCTATTTGCTCTTGAAGAATAGTTGATAGCTCTGAAGTGAGTTCTCCCTTCTTTCCTCTGTAATCCTATGCTTCATTGAAACACTCTTTTCAACTTGTTTCACATGTAATAATGCAAAAAAGGGACTGGAAACTGAACACGGTCACATGGGTAAATTGAGTCTAAAAAGATTTTGAAGGGTTTCAAAAAATGTAAAAGCCTGCAGCCTTCCATAAAAAGTCTCCAATGCACATAAATAAGTTGCAACAAGGGAAGAAAACATGGTCTCCAGAGATTAAGATGTTAACCCCCCCCCCAAAAAACCCTCAGTGAATAGGTAGTTTTCCTTTATTATTGTACTCACTAAAAATGTTTAATTGAATTGGCATTATAAAAATTAATAAGAAAATTAGAAGTTCTAAAGAGAGATGAGTTTTAGTTTCAACGTCTATTTTGGCCTAACTGTGTGGCCACCTGGAAAAGACAGCCTGTCACCATGGGCAATGACATCATGACGTAAAGACATGAAATTGTCAGTGGAACCACACATTATTCAATGTCGAATAGTATATTGAAACTCTACATATATCACCTGAGAGTGCACCCTGACTATTTATAAGAAATCCAGGCTGGAGAAGGAGAGAAGTAAGGAAAGTCAAGCCATGGTTGGTCTTCTGTAACCAATATGGTCTAAAACTGTGTATGGTTGGATATTTACCAGTGACGAAAGAGAGCAGGATGGGGTCAAATGCTTGACTTCATCATTTATAAATCTGGAAGTGAAGTCCTGAAGGATGATGACATGGGAGTTAGATGCTATGAAAGGCTTGAATATTCAAGGGGTAGAAGATGGACATAGAAGAGAGAGCCTCTACTGCGTGGAACACTGCTACTCAAGTCACCCAAACTCTCTTACTTATTGATTTACTGTTCTTTTTCCTACTTAATTAAAATTTTTATCTTTTTCCTTCCTTGGGAACTTTGTACACACTATTCATTTTCCCTCAATGCTCCCCCACCCCAGCTCTCAGTGATTGACTCAAATATCAGCTCTTTGGAGCATGCTGACCACATTTCTTATAGTACCCCACAATTATTCTCCATCACTTCCATTTGTCTTCCTTTGCTCTATAAACACAAATATTTCCTATTTTCAGTGTTACCTGATGGTCTAGAATATAAGTCCCATGAAGGCAGAGACCTTGTTTCTCCTAGGCAATGTTCAGTCTTCAGCATGAGCAGAGTGATTGACATGTGATTAGTGCTCAGTAAATTACTAATTAAAAAAGTAAAGTGAATGTTTTTTAGTGAACAGCAGAGAGCAACATATTAGCTTTATAATAAATGCACAGAGAAGACATGAAGGTAGAGGAAAATGGATCAAGGAGACATAGAAAAATAAAGAGAAAAAATAGGTGAACAAACAAGCAAACTAACAAAAAACTAGAACACACATTCAAACAGCTTCCCCTCTAAGCCTATAACCAGATAGTTTTTAGGGTGAATTCTTGCAAATTTAGCAGAATCGATAACTTCTGATTGTTTTTACTATTAAACAGCACATGGAAAAAAGATAGCCTTTCAAACATTTACAAAACAATGCTATGTTGACAACGATGGCACATAGAGAATATTTTACTTATAAATACTGATACAGGGTACTAAATAAAACAACAGCACATGGAATCAAATAAAACGCCACATGACTGTTACACCCAAACAATAAGGACTTGTTTTGCCAAGATAGGACTGCTTCAAAACAATAGTCAAAAGAGCAGAAAAGAAGAGCTAAGAATATGTAAAAGTTTAGTCTCTTTTATTAATTCAGTTTTACATCAGGGATAAGAAAATTAATGCTGATACCACTGACACAGTTTAGTCATTACAACAACAGCAAACCCTCCATCCAGAAAGCATCAAATGATAAAGTGCAATAATGTATTTTAAACATGTTAGAAAAAAATGTCCGTATAAACACGTGGTCATTATTTGAGAAAAGCATCTTTGTGCTTATTCAGCTTCCATCAATGAAGTAATAATAATTTATTTCAATATTTCAGACCTAGTATTTATAACTTAAATTTTTTTAAGCATTAAAACAAAAGTTACAACAAAATTCTAGAAGACTAGTGTCATTCTTGGAAAAATATTCTTAACATGTAAGAACCAGATGATAAATGGACTCAAAGGCAAGGAAATATTGCTAATCATTTAAAAAGGACAGGAACCATATAGAAAACAGGAGGAGCACAAGTCACAAAAGAAAATGCCAGGGCCCAAATAAAAATTAAAGAATATTAAAAGTCATTACTCACCAAGTAAGTGTTCAAAAAAGACAAATTAAATGTGGAAATGTGTGAGTGAGGTTGTGGGGAAGGAAACAAGTATTTCAGGTAAGATAGAACTATGGGGAGTCAGGAAAGCCTTCCTAAGAACTATATGTTACTGTTTACATAGAATGAACATATAGATGTTCAAAACTTACTTTAGAATAGAAAAAGAAATCAATAGAACATAGGTTGTCTGATCTTATTTATGTTACACTGTGTTGCTAACAAATATGTGTGGTAAACTGCTTGGAAGAATATTCAGAAGCTATCATCATCCTTTTGGTTTTTGCTTTTGCTTTTGTTTTGTTTGGTTTGATTTTTGCATTCAAATTACATTATTTTAATTTTTTTTCTCCAACTAGAATTTTTTTCTTCTGACTAGAATTTTTTTTTTAATTTTCATTTTGTTGGGAAAAATTGTTTCATTAATAGATACAATACATTCAAAATTCCTATATCCAAATTTTGATTTTTAATTATCTGATGTCTGAATATTTAAAAATATACATTATGGAATGAAGATGTAGCACGGATGTCTATTGATTGGATATTGATTGTTTCTCATTTTTTTCTAAAAATGCTTGTTTATGTTGAATATAGTAATTTTCATACTAGATGGAATGCTATCTTTGTTTCTTATTCAATTTCAAGCACTTAATTATATATATAGGATATATTCTAAATCTCAGCAGTAAAATACAAGTGAAATAATCACTGTATAAATATAGAATTTATATGAGCAAGATAATTTTGGATATTAGCTTTCATGTTTTTCCTAAACATCAAAGAGAATTTTGGTTTACTAATAAAATTACCTATTAAGTGCTTTCTGGCCCAGCTGCTTTATGTAAGAAACCTCACACAGTCTTCACCAAAGTGATTTGGTGTAAGCATCAGCAACCCTACTTTACATATTTTATAGGACACAGATGTTAAGTCCTTTGACCAATGTAAACCGTGGAACTGGGGTTTGAATTCAGGTGGGTTCGATACTTGAGAAGAGTTGCTGATGCTACATAACAGTCATACTGTGAAGATGAGGATGTGATTGCCTTACCGCTTCTTGTAGGGCATATGTAAGGAAAAACACCTTTAGACTTTCAACAACTTCGCTCTCTTGAGGCACTCAAACAAAGCTAACCTACACTTGTTGGGTTTATAAAAGAGGAATTCAAGCATTTTCCTAGGTGTCGATTTAGGTATCCTCTCAGGTCTCTTTCAACACTGCGATTTTAGACGAAAGTTAAGGTTCTAAGGATTCCTAAATATAACTGAAGACAAATAATACTATAAAGATGCTTATATTAGTATAGACAAATAAGATAAACATGCACAACATAATATTAAAATCTTTCAAAAGAAGACCATAGACATGTCACAAAGTAGTATGTTCTAAATTTCTAAATATATTGGTTTCAAAGGAGGAAGGTATGTCTTTAAATGAGAGTAGGGATTTAGTTAAAGAGAGAATATACCTGAGAGGGTGAAAGCCTGAGTTTTGGGATCAGAAAGGTATAGATTCAGGTCTGGCTCAGCTACTTATCATGTTTCACATTTGTGAAAGTTACTGACTAATATCTCTTTCTGTTTCCTCCCCTCTCATTTTCTCTTCCTCATTAACTATACCCCAAATGGAAAAGATGCAAAAATAAAATCGCCTTAATTCCTACCACCCCAAATATACACATTGTGGTAGATGGCTTTATTGTTTCCAGGTCTTTACTCAACTGTCTTGCACCTTTGTAGTACCTTCCACAAGAGTAGAGGTTGGCCATGTGATTTTCTCTGACCAAGGCAATGCCAAGCTGCTTGACATGAGCAGAAGAGTAGATTTGCATATGCTCATGAGAATTGGCCTGCCCTCTTGCACGTCTGCCACCTGCCACGAGAGCCTGCCTCAGGGGCGTCACTGGTCCAAGTAACCTGAGGGCCTAGGTGGAGAAGATCTGACCTGATCCCACAGCTGGGAGCCAAGCCCAACTGAGCTCGGATAAGATCAGACCAACTCCAGTCACTTGCAGACGTGCAAGTGACACAAACAAATGTTTGTGCATATAATCTACTAGGATTTTTAGGGTATTACACAGTGAGAACTGACTAATACATCTACTGTTGACATTTTGTTGACTATCCCTTCACATATCTTGTAAGGTACATGCCCTTGCAAATAAATAGACACACACATTTTCAAACTGATAATTCTTTCTTATTTTGGACATTTTTCTCATTATTTATATTTGTGACTATGTATTTGGAGAATAAATGAATTTTTCTTTGTTTTTTGTCCTTTGACATAGGAAATTTAGTGTTAAGGATACAGGTAATGCTCTTTACTGTGTGTTGGGGTCTCATTTCTGTAACATTTTCACAAAATAGAGCAATTTGAGATAAATAATGTTGCAACAAGTTTTTTTTTTTACATTTCTACATTTAAAAAACTATTTAAATATTACAATAGAGTGTGGCTTGTAAAAGAAATCAGCAGACAATGTAGTTCAGAGAGCCTCTGGACAAACATGAGAGTTAAGCAAAACAAGCGTATTTGCAGCTGGCTCATCATACTAACTTGTCACTTCACCTCTTAGTTTGGCAGCTTTTCCCTTGGCAAAACTGGATGAAAGGGGATGTAAATAAGTCTCTGACTTCATCTAGAAGGTGTCTTGTCCTTTCTGCAGTTATGATTTTCCAGTAACTCCTAATTGACTTCTGTCTGACATTAGGATGAAAACATCCCAGGAAAAGTATACTGCCCTAGATAACCTGGGATGTGAAAGTTTTCTTTGATTATTTATAAAACCTTATCAAAATCAGAGAAAGTTTGGTCATAAATCAGTTCAGGGATCCAATATAAAATCTGCTTCTTTCCATACAGAGTTCAGAACACAATTGAAAGATAAGCACATGAATCAAATGGACATAAAGAAAGACATCAGCTGTAATTGACAAAACAGGATAACAGGGTGTTCACCTCCATAATTATTCAAGCTTTACCCACGTTGAAGGACCTGTGAGGTGTCCCTTCTGAGGGGGTTGACTTTGTCCTGTGCTGGAGACCAGCAGGCACAGAGATGGAGTTCCTGCAGATGGGAGATCCTGCAGACCACGGTGGGGAGGTCCATGAACCAAGAAGAGACAGATACGGATTGGTGTCTCACTCAACTACTGACCATCTTTCAATATGATTTGGGATTTGAAAAAGGAACATGCTAACCTGCTTGTTTTCTTCTTCTAATTTTAACTTCAGTTAAGTTGCTCTTCCTAGTGGGGAGGGATGTGTGTGTGTGCGAGGGTGTTCAGTGATTTAGATCAGGTGTCTTCATGGAACCTGATACTATGGGCAGATGCTCTCTGGTAAACATGGGTGCCTTCATTTAATTGTTCACACACATATTCCTAAACACACATCTCTTGAGCCCTTCCTCTATGATGCCTACTCTGAATTCATCACAAAAATGAATGTCAGTCCATGCCTTCAGGGAGCTTACGTTTTGAATAAGGAGAATGTGGATGAGACAACATAATAGCTTGTGATAAATGTTATAATTAAGGTCCACCCAGGAAGTCATAGCAGGAAGAGAAACTGCATTTAAAGTACATTTCTTTAGAGAATTATGTTAATAGTTGAGAGGCATCTGGGCCTGTTCCTACAAATCCAGGATTTTTTATGCAGTTTGATTGTAAGATGTAATCCAGGAGAGGTGAGAGATAAATTAGACTTAATTCTTAACTAGCCTCCTATTTCCATAAAAGGAGTTTGCATGTATCCTTAAAACCATGGAGTTATATTAAGTACATCTAACCATGTAAGCGACACTATCAAATTTGTGTAAATAGAAATGTCATTTTGGCACTAATATCTAGAATAAATCAGAAGGCAGTAAGATCATATAGAGGCTGCCAAAGAAATTCAAGTAAAAAGTCAGAGAGGATCAAACGGAGGTAGTGTCATGGGGGATGCAAAGAATGGCTGGATGGATAGATGTAGTTAGCATGTTGGAGTTTTGTTCTACCCCTCTGTTTTTTGTTTTTTTGTTTTTCTCTTCTTTTCATGGGGCACCATCCTTTCCTGAATCCATATAGGGTGGACTTGCCAGTACAGGAACCTGCTTACTGTGGTACAATGATGGCCACAAGACCCCCTATTGTTGACTCATAGGCAGTGATATCACCCCATTGGCAGTGATAATTAGTCATATGTATGGGTATATTTCCCAGGCAGGACCAACCACTGTCTTTATAAGGTCTTTGAAATACAGAAGGAAATGATAGATAACTTGAGACTTAAAGAATATGGCAAATAATGAGACTTTGGCTATAAGCATTAATGCATATTGAGTATTTTATACGCAGTTATAATATAGGCATAGAAATATATAAGCTAATGGTACAGTAGGAAGGAAGATAAGCTATTCTCTATACAGTCAGATTTTGCAAACATGAAACCAAATGCCAAACAGAAAATCAAATAACAATAACAGCATCAACAAATCCACTCCATACAATGATTGATAAATTCTACTCCATAATATTTCAAACACACAAACTTCTGGGGCCAAAAACATTCCTACCTAAATATTTTAAAATTAAACATGGAAATAGGAAAAGGAAGATGAGTGCCAGGCCTATGTTTATATCCTTGAAGTATTTTAAAATTTTTCTTAAATGCTACTCAGAAAAGAAGATAAAAATATCCACAGGATAGTGATCAGAAGACATCATGGTTTGTTCAAAAGAAAAAAACACATGTTCAAGAACCATAAGACAAAAAAAATCCAACCTCATTAAAATTAAAGAAATACAAAATAAATTTAACAATTAATATGAAAGTTGGGAGGGGCAAGATGGCAGCATAGAGAAGAGTGGAATTTAGTCAGTCCCCTGGCACAACTAAGAAACAAAAAGGAACAACTAGTAAATACTTTGGAATAACTACTGGGGGACAACTGTGACTACCCACACATCACACCCCAACCTGGACTGGGAGGAGTGCCTGAGATTGCAGCACAGAATCTGTAAGTAAAAGCTGTGGAACTGTGCCAGGAGCCCCTTTCCCCATGGCAGGCTGAGCTGCAAAACCTCGCTGTGGTAGAAACTAGCAGCACTCTCCAAGTGAGTGAATATAGCTCAGCTGAGCTCCAACTCGGGTTTTAATTGACAAATGTGGACTTCTGAATACAAGCTATAAACCCCCAACAAGCAGACAGAGGCTTTTAGTGATGACTGACCTTAAATAACCAGAGGACTCCTCTGTCCTCGGAGAAGGAGCCCAGAAGATTGGGTTTTATCTCTGGCCCACGAGTGAAACTGGGGGATCGTGTACTGGCTCCAAAAGATGGCATTCTATCCCTTTTTCTCTCTCTCAACCCAAGGGGCTTAGAAGAGAGAGCCGCTGGCATTTTCAGTTTGCAGCACTCTGACCCAGACAGGGGTGGAGATAACAGAGTCAGAGGGACTATTCAAATGCAGATGATAACTCCCTAGGGGGTGTATCTTCCCTAAGAGTAAGGAGGTGGGGCCCAGCTTTCCCTTTGGAACCAGACCCCAGAGCCTGGGGGAACACAGCCAAAACAGAAACTGAAGGGGCCACTTCTCCTTACACCAGTCGGGGGCGACAGGCTGACAGGCGCCACCTGCTGGGCAGGTTAGGAAAGGCACAGCAACTGGAGACCTCACAGTAAAGTCTGTCATTCTTCTAAGATAAATCCTGAATATAACCCCATTCTGAGACCTGAACGCGTTCTGGTCTAGGAAAATCTGACTGGAGTAACCAAGGAAACCAGATCCCTAGATAGCAGAAAACTACAATCTATACTAGGAAAAATGAAGATATGGCTCAGTCAAAGGAACAAATTTATACCTCAGTCAAGATAAAGTTGAGATATCGTTTCACTTTAATGAAGAAATCTATTAAAGATTTTCAGAGAAATATGCTAAATGAAATAAAAAAACCAAATCAATGAGTTCAGGGAAGATATAACAAAAGAGATGAAGGCTATAAAGAAAAAACTGGGTGAACATAAAGTAGAAATTAAAAGTTTGATAAAACAACTGGCAGAATCTATGGAAATGAAAGGCACAGCACAAGAGATGAAAAACACAACAGAGATATACAACAGCAGATCTCAAGACGCAGAAGAAAACACTCAGGAACTGGAGAACAAGACACCTGAAATCCTACACACAAAAGAAAAGATAGGGAAAAGAATGGAAAAATGTGAGCAACATCTCAGGGAATTAAATGACAATATGAAGCACACAAATGGATGTGTCATTGGTTTCCCAGAAGGAGAAGAGAAGGGAAAAGGGGCAGAAGCATTAATAGAGGAAATAATCAATGAGAATTTCCCATCTCTTATGAAAGACTTAAAATTGAAGATCCAAGAAGCACAGCGTACCCCGAACAGAATAAATCTGAATAGACCTATGCCAAGACAATTAATAATCAGATTATCAAAAGTTAAAGACAAAGAGAGAATCCTGAAACCAGTAAGAGAAAAGCAATCCATAACATACAAAGGGAGCTTGATAAGACTATGTGCAGATTTCTTGGTAGAAACCATGGAGACAAGAAGGAAGTGGTGTGATAAGTGACTATACAGGGAACTATCAATTATTTATTTAGTATGGAAAATATGTTGGGTGAACAAAACCATCTTAAAAAAAATGGGTTGATGAAGAAACCTTGAGGGCACTACATTGAGTGAAGTAAGTTAGACACATAAGGACAAATATTGCAGGGTCTCACTGATATGAACTAAGTATAATATGTAAACACATAGACATGAAATATAAGTTAACAGGATATAGAACAAGGCTAAAGAATGGGGAACAGTTGCTTATTATGAGCAGAATATTCAACTAGGTTGAACCTACGTGTTTGGAAGTGGACAGAGGTGACAGTAGCACATTATTGTGAGAATAACAGTGCTGACGGGTGTGTGAATGTGGTGGAAAGGGGAAGCTTAGAGTCATGTGTGTCACCAGAAGGAAAGTTTGATGTTGTGCCAGTTTGAATGTATTATGTCCCCCAAAATGCCATTATCTTTTATGCAATCCTGTGTGGCAGATACATTGGTGTTGATTAGATTGTAATTCTTTGAGTATTTTCATGGAGATGCAATCCACCCAAATGTAGGTGACAATTTCCACGGAGTTGTGGCCCTGCCTATTCAGTGTGGGCCTTGATTAGTTTACTGGAGCCCTATATAAGCTCAGACAGCAGGAGTGAGCTTGCTGCAGCCAAGAGAGACACTTTGAAGAACACACAGGAGCTGAGAGAGAGCTGCAGCTTACAGAGCAACATTTTGGAGACAGCCTGTGAAAGTAGACTTTTGCCCCCGAGAAGCTTAGAGAGGACAAATGCCCGAAGAGCAACTAAGAGTGACATTTTTGAGGAGCTTCAGCCTAGAGAGGAACATCTTGGAAGAAAGCCATTTTGAAACCAGAACTTTAGAGCAGACACCAGCCATGTGCCTTCCCAGCTAACAGAGGTTTTCTGGACACCATTGGCCATCCTCCAGTGAAGGTACCCAATTGCTGATGACTTCCCTTGGACACTTTATGGCCTTAAGACTGTAACTGTGTAACCAAATAAACCCCCTTTATAAAAGCTGATCCATTTCTGGTGTTTTGCGAAAAGGCAGCATTAGCAAACTGGAACAGAGGTTAAAAGATGGGAATGTATGAAACAGTGAAACTTGTGGTCAACAATGTCCATGATTAACTGTACAAATATTAGAAATCTCTTTCATGAACTAGAACAAATGTATGACACTCTAACTGAAGCTACTTAGTATGGAAAGTATGGTGGGTGAACAAAACTGTCTTAAAAAAAAAACGGGTTGATGAAGAAACCTTGAGGGCACTACAATGAGTGAAATAAGTCAGACACAGTTAACAGTATTTTAACATTCTTTCATCAACAGTAACAAATGTACTATACCAATACTATGAGTCAATAATGGAGGGGGTGTGGTTAGGGGTAAGGGAGGAATTGAGTTAGTTTTTGTCTTTATTTCTTTTCTGGAGTAATGAAAATGATCTAAATATTGAAAAAAAAAATTGTGGTGATGGATGCACAGCTGTATGATGGTACCGTGGGCAATAGATTGTGCACTTTGGATCTTTGAATAATTGTATGGTATGTGAACAATCTCAATAAAACAAAATTCAAAAAAATTAATATGAAATCCTTTGCTTATGAAAATGGGAAAATAAAAATGGAAAAAAATGGTAGCTAATAAAAATCAGGAAATAAGTGAATGGACATTAGTGGTAATATAGATTGGCAGAAGCATTTGGGAATAATGAATTATTGATGACCAACAGAAACACCTCGAAAACTCTAAGTTTGACATGTCTTTACATCAATAAATATACTTTTTATAAAGTAAATAATAATGCATGTATTAAAAATTAAAACAAGATTTTCATTATAGAGAAGTATACTATGGCAGTAAATAAGTATCAACCTAAACAGTCCACAATAAGGTTAAATTTTGTTTCTTCCATAAAATGAGATTCATTTAGTTAATTAAAAATGATATAGTGGGAGACTTCAAATAGAATATTTTAAAGTAGAGATTTTATTGGAGAGACATATTTTATAAAATATTTACTTCATGGTAGAATTAATTGTGATATAGTCTCTTCAGAATATGCCAGGAAAAAAAAAAAACACTCCACAATGCATAAATACAAATATTTCACCAATCGCTTCACCATTCTTAATCACAAAAGAAGGCCTAATAATGAAAGTAGCTAACATATATCAGCAATCATATCGCTTCTGCAAAGGAATCATTGTTGACTAATTTGCATTATTCAAGCCAAAATATAACCAAAAGAAATTGTGTTAGGCAGGTACTAAGTTTTTGTGTCATTAGTTTTCTTCATTTACTCCTCTTTGTTTCATGTTGGTTGACAATTTGGTTAGGCTGTTTCAGATTGACTCACTGAGAGGTCTCCAGGTATTACGTGTATATTGTAATGATAACTGGGGAAGAAAAGATCACTTGGACACTTATTCAGCAGCTGCACAGCCAGGTCTCCTGAAACTAAATGCTTATCTGGATGTAACAGTAGCTCTAGTTGCCCTGGTGACCCCAATGCAATTATAATAATCTGACTTCTGAAGCCCACATGCATTGCTTCTTAATGTAGAAATTTGCCCAACTCATATTATCCCTCTATGCTTCTACTATTTTTGACCCAACTGACTGCCTCCCTCAATCTTCCATTACATGCTTGCTTTCTAAGACTCTTTGTAGCACTCAAATTTGCCCCATCCTACTATACCTGCATTTTCATTGTTTGTACCTTGCCTTCAGACTCCTCTTGAGAGTGAATATGACCATATAATAAGTAATTTGCAGGATAGAACATCACTGATTGGTAGAGTTCTTGCACTTTATAGACCACAGGCCTTTGGAACGTATTGGTCTCTGGTCAAATCATGTGGAGCCCAACTCACAATGACTCTACAAAGGAACCACTGTTGGCTGCTTTTCTTATTAGTAAGTGTTAACTGATTGGGTATTAGGATGAAGAAGATGCTGTTGAAGCAGATGACTACTGATTGTAAAGGACCTAGTAAATGAATGATTCAACCCTTGTGCAACTTTGCATTTTGAAGGCTATTTTTTTCAGTAGTGCTTTCTGATTATTCAAATTTTTAAAATATTTACATTGTACAAATATATTTCCTAAGTCACAGTCTAAGTTTGAAAAATAATGAGAAAATTGAGACGCGCCCAAGTGACCAAATCCTCCAATTTTGGAATGCAATTTTTTTGAGCAATAAAGGTAAACCAAACAAAGGTACTTGCTTTTAGGATACATTTGGCCATAGCAGTATCATACCCAATCTACCAAGGGGCTCAGACTTTTATGGAGGTATTGAGTCTTAGGGAGGTAGTAGCCCAGATCTCATCTCATTTCACATCATGGAAAATATTCATACATTTATTGAATGGCATGATAAGTAAAATCACCTGCATCATTTATTTAGTTCTAAAGATAGCTTGTACCATGCAGAAACACTACTAACCAGCATCAATGCAAGCACAGAGAAACAATTGTGGTAGAGTAAATACTTGCAATGCCTGCTTAAACATTGTGGTAGCTGACTTCTAAGATGACCCTCCAAGATCCCTGTGTAATCGCACCTTTATGTAACTGCTCCTTTCCTTGAATGTGCACTGTACCTAGACACAATTTTTTCTCATCAATAGAATATGGTAAAGTGGATGGTTGTCACAAGATTCCCTTTTGCTAGCAGCCTCTTTAGACTCTCTCCCTTGCTAACTTCGATGAGCCAAGTTTTCATATTGAAGAGACCCACATGGCTAGGAAATGAGCGTAGACTCTTGCCTGTCACCAGTGAGAAAATGTGGCCCTCTGTCAAAAGTCTTCCAGGAACTGAAACCTTCCAAAAACCACCTGCCTGAGCTGGGAGCAGATCCTTTCTGCTGAGTCTTCATATAAGATCCCAGCCCTGGAGAACAGCTTGATTTCAGCCTGTTCCATACTCTGAAACAGACAACCCAGCTAAGTTATGCCAGAATTCCTGACCCATAGAAGCTATGAGATAGCAAACTCATATTTTAAGCTGCCAAGTTTGGGGTACTTTGCTACACAGCAATAGATAACCAATACAAGCATTATCCTTTCAGAGTTTTAGATTTTTCAGTCCCATTGCAAAACTATCCCTAGTATTAAACTTAAATATGTTTATGTGTGTGTTGGGCTTGAGTTAATATTGGACTCTGAATCTCTTCAGCTGATAACAATAACCATTAGCATTTCTTACTAGTTCCTTTTTGTTCTAGTTTGCTAATGCTGCCAGAATGTAAAACACCAAAAATGGATTGGCTTTTATAAAAGGGGGGTTATTTGGTTACACAGTTACAGTCTTAAGGCCATAAAGTATCCAAGGTAACACATCGGCAATCGGGTACCTTCACTGGAGGATGGCCAATGGTGTCCAGAAAACCTCTGTTAGCTGGGAAGGCACGTGGCTGGCATCTGCTCCAAAGTTCTGGTTTCAAAATGGCTTTCTCTCAGGATGTTCCTCTCTAGGCTGCAGTTCCTCAAAAATGTCACTCTTAGTTGCACTTGGGGTATTTGTCCTCTCTCAGCTTCTCCGGAGCAAGTCTGCTTTCAACAGCTATCTTTAAACGGTCTCTCATCTGCAGCTACTCTCTCAGCTTCTGTGCATTCTTCAAAGTGTCCCTCTTGGCTGTAGCTCCTCTTCAAAATGTCACTCACAATTGCACTGAGTTCCCTCTGCCTGTCAGCTCATTTATATGGCTCCACTGATCAAGGCCCACTGGGTGAGGCCATGCCTCCATGGAAATATCTCATCAGAGTTATCACCTACAATTGGGTGGGGCGCATGTCCATGCAAATCTCATCAGCACCAAAACGTCTGCCCCACAAGTCTGCATCAAAGAATATGGCTTTTTCTGGGGGACATAATACATTCAAACCAGCACATTTTTCTTCTCATATCTTTCTCAACTAGCAACTTTCCAATTCTGTGTTAGGTCAGTTCAGAAAGAGAAAATGTGCAGATCATAAGAAAAATAAACATTTCTAGTTAACTAGTCATGGATTTATCACAGTAAATCAGTAGAGAACTTCTTAGTTTTGATTTTTTTTCTTATTAGTTTACCAATTCATGCAACAGTTGTATTTGTTTGCTAATAGTAAGTTGTCATTCTGGTGTCAACTCCAGTTTGTCGTGCATTTAATTAATTTGCATTCACTCTTTGGGCCCAATCATCTGTGGGTACTAAGAAAAACAAGTCCCTAGGTCGTCACAGCAAAGAGCTGTGACAAAGAAAATGTGATTAATCCACTATTCTGAAAGCCTGCAAACCCAGTTCATGCCTTCCCCCCACCAACCTTTTCCCTGTTCCCTGATAGCTGTTCAGTCACCAGAGCATCACAGTGGAAGAGAAGGAACAAAACAGGAAAATCTTAAAAATAACTGATTTTACATCTGACCTCTTGAGAAATCACAGGATTTTTTTGAGATGCTTTTAGATATTTCTAGATTATTTTCTGCCATCAGGCAGGAATAGGCTCTCAAAAGAGAACTCTAGCAGAAAGGCCTGACAGAAATGCAAGAGTTATTCCACTCTGAGAGGATTTAAGGATATAATGCAGCTTTCCTTTAGCTGGTTTGAGTTTGTGAATTAGAGTCAGCATATGAAGAAGGTGCTTATAGGGTTTTAAATAGCCACCATAAAGACAGGTAGAGCATTTCTCAGTTGATAATTCCATCTGTGGGTGGGTGTGGCCCATTGTCTTCAGCTTTGCATGTGTTACTATATGATCGTGAGAGGGAAACTTAGAAAAATAACATCATTGAGAATCAGCATCTATAAGGAAGTGGAGGAAAGAAGATGGCCCACAAGATGGGGTTAAAACAAGGTGAGTCCTAGGAAAGCCCAGACTGTGCCTTGGGGTGGGGAGTTGGGGTCCCAGGAGAGTCTGGGATGTCCCAGAATGTAGGTGATGGAGCTGGGAGTCCATGAGGACGAGGTGACTGGAGTTTGCAGGGCTGTGTAGACAGGATTCTGGATACCCAAAGATGGTCCCCACAAGGTACTTAGTCAGGTGTCAGTCGGCACATATGTGGGAGGACACTGCCTTTGTGGGGAAAGAATCACCCCAAAGAATTAGAGAGGACTATGTTCTGAGTGCACGCAGGGCCCGAAGGAGCCTGTGTCCCTGAATCCCAAGATAAAAATTCTTATAATTCTGAATTCTGATGATCTGGGGCAGCAGTTGCAATAACATATCCATCTGACTCCAATCAAGGGATAGCATGCTCTCAGAGTTTACACAGGGGAAGTGCCCTAGAAATAATTTTAAATTCTGACAAAAGTGTGACTATATCAGGTGTGAGCACACTCAACCGGACACCCTAAGGCTGAGGAAGAGGACCCAAAGCAGGGAATTTTGGAAGTGGATTCACTCCACAAACTGAGCGTCACACTGATGGAGAAGGTGTAACTGTAGCTTACAGATGGCAGAGAATTTTGCAGGTTTGCTAAAGCAAGACCTGGTCTGCATTCACTTGCAAGCTTCAACCAACCCTCTGGAGCACAAGCAAGGTGTAGGTCTCCTACAGCCCATGGAGGGTGCAAGAGTGTCTAGAGGGAGCTGAGACTCAATATAAACTCTCATGACTTGGGGTGCAGGTGAGCTGCCACTGGTGAGCAGGCTCACAAGCCTTTAGAGAGTGAAAACACAAAACCTCCAGAAATTAATTACCCATGTCATGAATTTAGGAGTGAGAAACATGTACACATACATGAACACATAGTGTTATCATAAGGGATTTTTTTGCACAACTTTATTAAATTAGATAACTTAAATCTGTGGTTCTCAACCAGGGGTAATTTGGCTGACCTTAGACATTTGGAAATGTCTAGAAACCTTTTTGGATTGCCAAAAATTGGACATGGGGTGCTACTGGCATCTATTGGGTAGAGGCCAAGGATGTTGCTAAACATCCTCTAATGCACTGATCTGTCCCCACAACAAAGACTTATCCATTCCAAACTGTCCATAGTGCCGATTAAGGTTGAGAAACCTTGATAAAGATAAAATGCCAAAATCCCTTGAAAGATACAAGCTACTGAAATTAGCTCAAGAAACAAACACGTCAGTGAAGAAGATCTAGAGATGGTAAAGATGTATCTGGGATGATCCCCATAGTCCCATTCATTAGGAAACTAAACTAAACCCACAATGATTCATCACAATTCATGCCCTTCAGTGGCAAACAGACCGATCACAGCCGTGTTCAGGGGAATATGGAAGATCTGGGACTCTTGCACCTTTCCAATTGAAGAGTAAAATGATGCAACCCTTTTGGAAAAGTTAGGCAGTTTATTTAAAATTAAATATTTACATACATATGGCTCAGCCATTAGACTCCCAGGCCTTTACCCAGGAGAAATGAATGCATATGTCCATACAAAAATATGTATGTGGAAGCTCATAACCACTTTTTTTTTTTGTAATAATCAAAAACAGGGAGGAACCCAGATGCCCATCAGCAGACCAGTGGATAAACAGATTTTAGTATATGGTTTCATTGGAATACTCAATAAAATTAAACAAAATGTAGCGACTGTTGTTAAATACAATGGTCTCAAAATAATTAAACTGACTGAAGATGCAAGACAAAAATTATATATATAGTATATGACTCCATTTATGTAAAAAGCCTGAAAATGCGAACTAATCCATAACAGAATTCCAGTCAGTGGTTTAGCAGGACAAAGGAGGGCAGCAGGCAGTGACTACAAAGGGGCATAGAGAAACTTCTTGAAGTATATTCATTATCTTGATCTTGTTAATTTGTTTCAGGGTGACTCATGTGCCTAGACTTGACAACTGTGGAGTGAATTGTATGCCAATTGTAAACCTTTATATAGAGACTACTAGAAAGTTTGCACTCTGCTATTTGTAATACTTATGAATCATTTACTGTCAAACAATGATATGGATGTGTGCTGGTTTGGATGTATTATGTCCCCCAAAATGCCATGTTCTTTGATGCAGTCTTGTTGCGGCAGATGTATTAGTGTTGATTAGGTTGGAATCCTTTGCTTGAGTATTTCCATGGAGATGTGACTCAATCAGCTGTCGGCGAGATCTTTGATTGGATAACTTTCATGGAGGTGTTACCCCACCCATTCAAGGTGGGTCTTAATTGAATCACTGGAGTCCTATAAAAGTGCTCACAGACAGAAGGAGGTGCTGCAGCCAAGAGAGACACTGTGAAGTATGCACAGGAGCTGAGAGTGGAGCTGGTACCCAACCTGGGATCAGCAAACAGCAGCCATATGTCTTCCTAGCTAGCAGAGGTTTTCTGGATGTCATTGGCCTTCCTTTGGTGAAGGTATACTTGTGTTGATGCCTTCATTTGGACATTTTCATGGCCTTCAGGCCATAACTTTGTAACCAAACTTTGTAACCAAATAACCCCCCCTTTTTATAAAAGCCAATCCATTTCTGGTATTTTGCTTAATGGCAGCATTAACAAACCAGAACAGGATGGATTTCACAGACATAATAATGAGCCAGTTTTCATTTATATGAACTTCAAAAACAGGCAAAACTGACTTATGGTGAAACAAATTGCAGCAATGTTTACCAGTAGTGAGAAGATTGAAGGGATATCGACTGAAAAGGGCAGGAGTTTGCCTCCTGGGGAGCTGGAAATGATTTAACCATTGGTATGGTGGTTTCATGGTACAGACATATGTAAAAATTACTGAATTTTGCAATTAAGTTTTGTGCCTTTTACTATATGTAATGTCATCTCAAGAAAAAAGAAAAAGGGCATCATATTGATTTCCATGCTCCTTATAGAAATTGAAATCATGTCTTCTTAACCAAATATATAATTACTATAGGAATATGTTTCTTAATATACTACTGATATTTAAGCTCTTAAAAAATTAATCATTGTTGCATATCTTTTGCTAAATTTAGAAGTCACATTAAAGGTTTTCAAAATATAAAATATATTGTTAGGTAGAGATGACTAAAGAAAGAAAAATTATGCTGGGAGAATAAAAATTTTTTCTTACTGTATTTCTTAGCCTAGTATTTCTAAGGATTTAATGTCTTGTGAATTCTTTTTTATTATTTATTTTATTCCCCAAATGTTCAAATACATAACATTGATTATAAGAATATTCTTGGATTTACATAATTTATTTTAAAACTCTGTAAGATAGCTGGGGTAGCTGATTATAGGCATACAAATTCAGTAAAATACAGAATAAACTGAAATAGTGTCTGTAGTTAAATTTTATATATTAAGCACACTGCACAGACAAAAACCCAAAACTTTTTCTTTATTCCAGTAAGAATTTGTTCCACAACAATACTTTGTACATTTTCCCCTTTTATTCAGGTCAAAGAGTTCTCATTCACTGTTATTTTTATTTTCTCACATTTGACTTCTATTTTTTCCTACCCTTTCTCTTCCCCCTTTTGCTGCATTTGGCTAGCTTTTCTACTGAAAAGTTTGAATAGATCTGTAGAGGATAGCAGGAGAAATGGATGAGATCTCTTCACTTGTCAGTTAAGTCCCAGGGTGTCTCTGCTACATAACCAGCTTATTGATTGGTTTCTTTTCTCCTGGAACTGTGTGATGTTATTGCTCCAATCAAGCTCTAAAATGAAAAATCTTTGTCTTGAAGGTGTATGGGTGTTACAGGTGAATTGCAGTAGCATCCGTGAATAAATTACTTTGCAATTCGAAACATCACTCAACAAATATCACCCCAAAGACAAATATTGGACAAGAAACTTATGTGGAGCGTATTTTATATAACATGGATGTACTAATCCCCTCAATATGCCAATAACCAAGTTAATTTTTTTATTTCCCCTCCTTGGTCTTATGACTTTGGCTTATATTATAGCCATTAAAATAAAAGAGAATAGCATTATTTTCCATTCAGTGTAATTGTTATCTCTGAAAATGATTTATCCCAAGCACATATTAAATAGAATAGATTTAGTAAATTGTCCTTATTTATTATTATTTATAACCCAGGACAGGGTCCACTGAGAATTAAATGCACAACACCTCTTTAGGCCAGAGGGGAGCTGCAGGCTGACAAGTGCCACCTGCTGGGCAGGATAGGAAAAGCACAGAGTCTAGAGGCCTCACAGGAAAGTCTCACAAATTATAGAAAGTCTTCTATAATTTAATGATTTGATTTCTGGGTTTTTCTTTTTGTTTCTAAATAAATAAATATCCTAAAGTTGAAGAACAAACACAGAAACAAGTCTAACCATATGTGAGCTTGGTGGCATAAACATACAGAGAAATTAATTTCTTCAAGTGACTTCACAATACATTTTCTTTGAAATTCTCTGCAGATTTCTGAGTATAAAAAAACTAACTATATATTGAACTTTAAGAGGTACTAACAGACTTATCATTACTTTGAAATTATTATTATGTTAACATAAAAATAAGTAATTATATTATGTTTAAAAGATAGATTTTCATGTAAAGGAGACATTGTATGAAACCAAAGAAGTTTTAAAAAAAGCTACCATCTTAAACTTGAGAATCAGTAAATTCAAAGAAAACAATTGAAATGATTCAGGCTGAGGACCAGAAAGAGAAAAGAATGAATAAAAGTGAACAGAGAGGAGGCAGGGCAAGATGGTGGCATAGGGAGGGGTAGAATTTAGTTAGACCCTAGAGCAACTAGTAAATAGTCAGGAAATCGTTAGGAAAAGTGGGTGGGGTGGCGCCTAGTTCACGAGGTGGCCATCCCTCAGAGAACTCAGACCCCAGGTCATGGGGAAAAAAATAGGAACTGCTTATGCTTGGCTTCTGACACCCTTGGCCCCTGGCCAGGACAGGGTCCACTGAGAATTAAATGCACAACACCTCTTTAGGCCAGAGGGGAGCTGCAGGCTGACAAGTGCCACCTGCTGGGCAGGATAGGAAAAACACAGAGTCTAGAGGCCTCACAGGAAAGTCTCACAATCTGCTGGGTCTCACCCTCAGGGAAACCTGATACTGAATACAGCCTCCTCCTGAGACCTGGGCCCACCTGGTCTAGAAAAATTTGATTGGGATAATCAAGGAAAGCAGGTACCTAGACAACAAAAATCATGACTCACACTATGAAAAGTGAAAACATGGCCCAATCAAAGAAACAAACTTACATTTCAAATGAGATACAGGAGTTGAAACAATTAATTAAAAATCTTCAAACAAAAATGCTAAATCAATTCAAAAATCAAATCAACAAGTTGAGGGAAGATATGGCAAAAGAGATGAAGGATATAAAGATGTTGGGCAAACATAAGGAAGATCTTGAAAGTTTGAAAAAACAATTGGCAGAACTTAAGGGAATGAAAGGTACAATAGAAGAGATGAAAAACACAGTGGAGACATACAACAGCAGATTTGAAGAGGCAGAAGAAAAGATCCATGAACTGGAGCACACATCATCTGAAATCATAAACACAAAAGAACAGATAGGGAAAAGAATGGAAAAATATGAGCAGGGTGTCAGGGAACTGAATGACAACTTGAAGCACAGAAATATACATGTCATGGGTGTCCCAGAAGGAGAAGAGAAGGGAAAAGGGGAAGAAAGAAGAATGGAGGAAATAAGCACTGAAAATTTCCCATCTCTTATGAAAGACATAAAATTAGAGATCCAAGAAGGGCAGTGTCTTAGTTTGCTAATGCTGCAGAATGCAAAACACCAGAGATGGATAGGCTTTTATAAAATGGGGGTTTATTTCACTACACAGTTACAGTCTTAAGGCCACAAAACGTCCAAGGTAACACATCAGCAATCGGGTACCTTCACCGGAAGATGGCCAATGGCGTCCGGAAAACCTCTGCTAGCTGGGAAGGCACGTGGCTGGCGTCTGCTCCAAAGTTCTGGTTTCAAAAATGGCTTTCTCCCAGGACGCTCCTCTCTAGCAAGCTTGCTTCTCTTCAAAACGTCACTCACAGCTGCACTCCATTCAGTCTCTTTGAGTCAGCATGTTTTATATGGCTCCACTGATCAAGGCCCACCCTGAATGGGTGGGGTCACACCTCCATGGGAGTATCCCACCAAAGTCACCACCCACAGCTGGGTGGGGCACATTCCAAGCAAATCTAACCATCACCAAAACGTCTGCCCCACAAGACCACAAAGATAATGGCATTTGGGGGACACAATACATTCAAACCGGCACATTCCACCCCCTGGACCCCAAAATGACATTATCTTTCCAAATACAAAATACATTCATTTCATCACAATATCACAAAAACTTAAACCATTTCAGTAACAAAAGTTAAGTACAAAATCCCATCAAAATCAATTACAGGCGTGGTGGGTCCTAAGGCACAATTCTCCTTTAGCTTTGGATCTGTGGACTTAGAACAAGTTATATGCTTCCAATATACAAAGGAGGGACATTCATAGGATAAACATTTCCATTGCCATAAGGAGAAACAGTAAAGAAAACAGGGTTAACAGGACCAAAACAGTTCCTAAAACCTGCAGGACAAACTCCATTAGATTTCAAAGTCTGAGAGTCATTTACAGAACAACATTGCATCCTTGGGGCTTGAGAGAGCGGGAGTCTAACCCTTCCTAAGGACCTCCGCGGCAGCCCTTTCCTCTCCAAACACTTGGGTGAGCGCTCCAACACATCCACACATTGGGGAGACCACCTTCTCGGCCCCACCCTCCTCAAACATTGGGGCAGCTCCCGGATTCCCTTCCATCTCCGGGGCACACGCTCAACCCCTTCCGAACAGTGTGGTGGCAGCCAGGCTCTCCCCAATTCCCTGGGAATGTGCTCCACCCTCTTTGGGACCTCGGGTGGCAAAACTCTTCCAGAGCATCGAGGTGGAATGCCCACCCTTGACCTCCGGAGCAAACTCACCCTTTCCATGTGTGTGGGCTGCTCCGCTCTCCCAGCCTGAGACCTCTTGACTCCAGACCTCAACCTCCATGGCTCTGTCTTTGAAGAAACTTTTCCTTCAGTTTGTTCCTTATCTCTCTCCTCTAGTCCCAACTGGCAGCGGCTCTGTCTGTAAAGATCTTGCAAAAATTCTGTTGGCTTCCCATGAAGCATGCAGGGGTCAAAGCCATCAGACAACAGGAGTTTCCACAAATCCTTTCTGGATAATTCCATCTCCAATCTTGGCTTGTACTGAAATGGTGGCTGGGTTCCATGTTTGGTTACATCCTCACGTTGGGCTGTAGCTTCTGGGATTCCACCCCCTGGAAGCCCGTAATTTTCCAAGCCATCAGCTTCTGGTTTCTTTGAACCCAAGAGTTCAGTTCTAAGTTTATCTCTTTCCGCTCTCATTTTACTATAAGCTGCAAGGAGAAGCCAGGGTATATCCTCCACAGGTAGTCTGGAGATCTCCTCAGCTAAGTATTCCAGGTTGTCACTTTTAAATTCTTCCTTCCATCTGACACCAGGACTCAATTTTGCCAAATTCTGTGCCACTTTAAAACAAGGATCGCCTTTCTTCCAGTTTGCAACAACACATTCATCATCTCTGTTCAAGGCCTCGTCAGAAGTATCTTTAGAGTCCATATTTCCACAAACAGTCTCTTTAAAGCAGTTTTGGCCTTTTCTATCAAGCTCCTCACAACTCTTCCAGAAACTCCCCATTATCCATTTAAAAAGCCGTTCCAACATGTTTGGTATTTGCAAACTCAGCAGCAAAAGCACCCCACTTCTCTGGGTACCAAAATCTGTTTTAGTTTGCTAATGCTGCAGAATGCAAAACACCAGAGATGGATAGGCTTTTATAAAATGGGGGTTTATTTCACTACACAGTTACAGTCTTAAGGCCACAAAACGTCCAAGGTAACACATCAGCAATCGGGTACCTTCACCGGAAGATGGCCAATGGCGTCCGGAAAACCTCTGCTAGCTGGGAAGGCACGTGGCTGGCGTCTGCTCCAAAGTTCTGGTTTCAAAAATGGCTTTCTCCCAGGACGCTCCTCTCTAGCAAGCTTGCTTCTCTTCAAAACGTCACTCACAGCTGCACTCCATTCAGTCTCTTTGAGTCAGCATGTTTTATATGGCTCCACTGATCAAGGCCCACCCTGAATGGGTGGGGTCACACCTCCATGGGAGTATCCCACCAAAGTCACCACCCACAGCTGGGTGGGGCACATTCCAAGCAAATCTAACCATCACCAAAACGTCTGCCCCACAAGACCACAAAGATAATGGCATTTGGGGGACACAATACATTCAAACCGGCACAGGCAGCATACCCCAAACAGAATAGATCTCAGTAGACTGACTCAAAGACACTTACCAATCAGATTATCAAATGTCAAATCAAAGAAAGAACTGTGGAAGCAGCAAGAGAAAGCAAGCCATCACATACAAGGGAAGCTCAATAAGACTATGTGCGAGCCCTGAATAGGGAGTGAGATCCTGGTGATTCGTACAGGTTAGTGTGAAGCCCTGATAAATCCCAGAGTAATCTGGGCAGAGAATAAAAATGTATTTGCAAAGCCCCCTGAGGGACTGGTGGGAAATGCAGAAATAGTAAATGTCCCCACCTGGGGGAATTAATGATATTTTCACAAGCACTGGGGACTACCAATTTAGAAGGCCGAGCCCTTGATCTTGGGGCTTACCCTTATGAAGCTTGTTACTGCAAAGGAGAGGCTAAGCCTACTTATAATTGTGCCTGAGAGTCAACCACAGAGAACCTCTTTTGTTGCTCAGATATGGCATCTCTAAGCCCACTTAGCAGGTAAACTCACTGCTCTCCCCTCTACATGGGACATGATTCCCAGGGGTATAAATCTCCCTGGCAGTGAGGAACATGACTCACTGGGATGAGCCTGTACCTGGCATCAAGGGATTGAGAAAGCTTTCCTGACCAAATTGGGGAAGAGAAATTAAGGAAAAAAGTTTCAGTGGCTGAGAGATCTCAAATGGAGTCTAGAGGTCATACTGGAGGTTTTTCTTATGCATTATATAGATATCCCTTTTTAGTTTTTAGTGTATTAGAATAGCTAGAAGGAAATACGTGAAACTGTTGAACTGCAATCCAGTAGCCTTGATTCTTGAAGACGATTGTATAATTATGTAGCTTACATGGTGTGACTGTGATTGTGAAAACCTTGTGACTCATACTCCCTTTATCCAGTGTATGGAAAAATGAATAGAAAAAGGTGGACAAAAAGTAAATGAATAATGGGGGGGGGAGGAATACGAGATGTTTTGGGTGTTCCGTTTTACTTTTACTTTTTTTATTTTTATTTTTATTTTTCAGAGTAATGAAAATGTTCAAAAAAATGATTGTGGTGATGAATGCAGAACCACATGATGATACTGTGAACAACTGATTGTACACTTTGGATGACTGTATGGTATGTGACTATATGAATAAAATTGCATTAAAAAAAGTGAACAGAGAGACCTGTTAGACCTCATTAAGCATGCAAAAATATGCATATGTAAGTCCCAAAAATGAGAAGAAAAAGAGAAAGGGGCATAAGGAATATTCAAAGAAATAATTGAAGGGAATTCCCCAAATTTAACAAAAGACATGAAAACACACATTCAAGAAGCCCAATGACCCCAAACAGGATAAACTCAAAAAGAATTACCCCCAGACATGACATATGTAGTCAAACAGTTGAGCAGTCAGGACAAGGATAGAGATGTGAAAGTTACAAGGGAAAAACTACAGGTTATGTACGTGGAGCCCAAATAAGATTAAGTGCCAGTTTCACATCAGAAATCACGGAGGCAAGAAGGCAGTGGGAAGAAATATTTGAAATGCTGAATGTAAACAATCACTAACCATGAATTTTATATCCAGTGAGACTGTCTTTTAAAAATGAGGGAGAAATGAAGACATTCCCACATAAACAGAAGCTGAGAGAGTTGGTCATACAAGCAAAGCTAAAGGGAATTCTTGAGACCAAAAGAAAAGGAGACTAGATGGTGGGTTGGAGTGGCATAAAGAAATACAGACCTCAAGTAGAGGTAACCATATAAGTAGTTCTAAACACCAGTAATATTGTATTTTTTTGGTATGACCTCTGGAAGCCTGTGGTCATAAAACCCTGTGTAATAAGGGAGGGAATATATCAAGTGATTGGCCTTCTTAGGGGAGAAAAAAAAAAGAACAGAGTGTTATAACAGGAGAGTTATCAGGAGATGAGTCCAAATTCATGCAGATTTATAGATTTTGGGAAATATTTTAGATGCATTATATTTTCTCTGATAATAACTTTCAAATGGTTTTAAATCAGTAGTTATGAAATCTACTGTGAAATAATGTCCGCTGTACTTTAACAAAAATATCACATTTTATAATATTAAAATAAATATGCAGAAGTTCAATTTCTGAATTGTCTTTAGGTAATTTTGCATCTCTGTTGTTCTCATGTTGCAACTCTTTCCACTCCATTACCTGTGGCTTCTTTGAGTGCCTTCTAACTCTGATTCTGAACTCAGCCATGGGACTTGCTTTGGCCACCGGAACACTGGCCACCATTATGTAAGTGGAGGCTTAAGAGGTGCTTGTGCACTGGTGCTGGTCCTTCCTGCTGTTCTCCAGACCCAGCCACCCTCAGCATGTAAAGAAGGCCAGGCCACCCTGCTGCATAAGGAAAGACTCCCCGCCTGGGCACCGCCACTGTCCCAGTGGACCAATGGCCAATCTCCAAAAGCACAGCCACCTAACATCCCATTAGGTGATGCTGGCACATGACTGAGACTTACCAAGAGGAGCCATAAACCTGCTCAGCTTACCATGGTCCAAACTATCAACCCACAGAACCATGAGCAAAGTACATTGTCTTAGGGCTGGTTAGATAGGCAAAAACTGTTGAATGATACATTCATGGAGATCTTTTTTTCTTTTTTCCTTTTTGGTGGTATACAAGTGATGTGAATCTCTCACAGAAGTACAGAATAAGAATCTAGTCTCATAAACAAAATTCTCCAGAAATATTTGGGCCAACCCATATACTAATACTTCAAGAGGAGGTCATGATGATTGTGTTTAACAACGGCCAACTGAACAGTCTGCCTGTTATGAAGAAATCCAAGCTCCTATGTCTCCAGACTGTGACTTCTTTTGCATATTCATTCCTCCATCCTCCATCCGTTTGTTCTCATTAGAATATTGGACACAGACCTGGACACACGAGGCTTTAGCCACATTGCATATTTAATTGTTTCCAGAACTTGTCATTCTGTTTTTAGAACTCTATGTCAGTTGAGGCTATTGGGGAAGGGGAGCATAGTTTAAAAATTACTGAAATCCCCTTGTCAAAATACCTGCGAAACTTTTATTTTTGCATGTTTTGTTGTTGTTTTGTTTTTAACAAAACTAGGCAAACAATATCTCCTACATTTCAAAATGGATTGTCTCCCAAACCGAACCAAGTAAAAGCACCAGATGACATTATTTCACAGGGGTTACTTATGAACCATGTATAAATCAGATAATTCTAATTCTACATATTATCTTCCACAGCATATGGGAGGAAAATTGGAATACTTCCAAATTCTTAGTATGAAGCTAGCATAACATTGATGGCAAAAACCAGAAAAGATTGCCCCAACACAATAATTTTACTTATGAATATTAGTAAAAAAGATCTATAATGCAGTAACCATGTTTCTTTGCCTTATGAATATTAGTAAAAAAGATCTATAATATGGTAATGATGTTTCTTTCTCTTTGTAGGTCATAATTATGGCATTTGTCATGATTAATTTATGCTTTCAGAACTCTTTTATTTATTTTGTTGTTTTTCCAACTTTTTATGGTGCCTCTTTAATATGATTTAATATCTTTATTGATATAAATATTTAATGCCAACATTTTCTTCTGATAAATGTTTTATCTGTATCCTGCAGATTCAGATAAGTTATGATTTCATTATTATAATTTTCTAGAACACCTACTATGTATCATATATTTCCATTTTGATCAAATTTCACGATATAATCTGTTGCCATGACTATAGGCAAATAGTCACACTCTTAAATATTGTTAATTGGAATGCATAGTATTAAAACCTTTTCAGAAGGGAATTTTCCCAATCTAGCAAAATTACAAATATCCATTATTAAGGCCTGGCTCAGTAAACTATGAGCATGTATTCAATGTAGTAACTTCCACTGATACAGAGAATAGGATGTTCCTTTTAAATAGCTGCGAATTTATCTCCAGGTATACTGCAAAGTGAAAAACAAGATCCCAAACAAATAAACAGAAAACCAAGATGCAGAAGAGGAAGTTGTAACATACTACCTGTTTGGATGAAAGCAGGGGAGTATGAAATTATGACCATATTTACTTGTACAAAAGCATTGGATATAAAGGCAAATGTATAAAAAACCCCATCTGTAACTGGGGTAGGAACTATGGTGCAGGGGCAGGAATGAAATGTAGGTAAGTAAGTGTATCTTACTCTTTTGTCAAAACAGGGTCAAAAGACCATCCTCAAATCATCATACCTTTCTCCAACAATGGTTATTGTCGCTCTCTGTATGCAAAATCAATTGAGTTAAAGTTACTTTCAATAATTTTCATTTATATATGACATTTTCTATGTTGTTAAAAATGAAACTAAATTTGTATAATATGGACAACATAGCCTACAAGATAATATAAATATTCAAAGAATAAGTTAGCAGAAAGTGAAATGGTAAAACTTGAGATATACAGGATTAAAATGTATTTCTACTCATCTTTGATCAAAATTTAATAATTCTTGATGTATCAATAGGCCTCAGAAAATATATACTCTTGAGTGCCTACACTTTCTTCCATTCTCTGCTTATTTTGCAATTCTTCCGAAATGATGACGTATTTTTATGGATTCCCTGAATCTTTTAAACGGATTATCTTGGACTTATTCCAGGAGCATTCTATCAATACTGGCTCTTCCTATAGCAATACAATGACATATGCCTGTATCAATATTGCGAATTTTAAATCATTTTAAATAGCAATTGAAATATTCACACACATAATTTACTACCACATTTTTCAATTATTTGGAAACACCACACTCTGCCTCAAAATCTGCAAATATCTAAAGTAATCTCATAAGCAGTAGTTAATTTCTTTAAGACTTTGCTACATATTATCAAGGCTTCTTGATTTATATTTTTAGATTATCATGTTACCATTTTGCTCAATAGCTAAGTTTACATATTTTCTTTCATTGTAAATATTTGCTCCTCTCTTTTTTAACTATAATTAAAATGAACTTTAAAAATAATTTAAAAGTTTACTGATATGGCTGATGACAGCTCATAATTTCTTCTTTAGACCAAATATTTTGAAAATAACATAAAATTAAAAAAAAATAGTGTTGCTAACTAAAAGGATAAACTTGTAAATATTCTTCAAAAATATTCTTCTACAGCCTGTATTCTCTTTACTTCCAGTTTTTCATTTTATTTTACTATGTTTAGGAAAATTAGACATTTATTCTCCTCTTAATATGTTGGGGTGTTTCAATTTGGAGATTAGGGGAAAAGTGTTATTACATAATGATGTTCAAATTTACATCTAGTACATTCTAATAAACTTTGAGGTTGCTACTTAAATAGGCTGACATGTGGCAAATGAAATATAATGTTGACAAATTTCAACTAATGCAAATTAGCTTCAGATATAATAAGCAATAGATATAAAATAATAGGTAATTGAAGTGATGCATGAAGACCTTGGAAGAGACCTTCAATTGTTTATAAACTTTCAGGAAACTGCTCACCTGAAATCAAATTCTCTCTCTGCTGTTTCTTGAAATGTCAGAAATTAAATGCAAAAGGCCAAATACCTCTGGCTATAATACATTAAGTAATGTTTAATTGGTTAACATGTTCCAGATTGGGAACAATTATATTCCATTTCTGACAGAGTCACACATCTTCTAAAGAGCCAAGTAACTTTATTTCACACTAATGCTTTCTAAAATATTTGAACACACAGTAAATGCCTTTTTCTTTCTACCTATTAACTAAACATCTGGAGTACAATTATAGGGGGAAAAGACTTGAAAATATTGCAAAGATGTCCCAGCACATAACTTCAAATCAGACCTCTACTAGTGAGACAGGAAGTGCCAGCTAACACCAGATCCCATGTAAGCTGTTTAAGACATTTTGCTGCCTTAGCCAGGGAGAAGCTGTTTTCAGTTCAGTGTGTTTGCGTTTGGCATGAACATTAGATTAGAATCTGCGCTCTCTCCCTTTTTGGTTATGAAACTCTTAAAGGAGCAGTCAAAACCACTGACCCATCATAAAAGAATGAAGCAGCTATTGGAAAGCTAAATATGTTTCATTTTTGCCACATTTCTCAATCCTCACCACCACACAAGACTGAAAGAGATTATTTTCTATTTTTTATGCTAAAAAATGATTTAAAAACCTAGTCACACAATTTAAGCATTGTGATATAAATAAATTAGCATTCTAAGTGGAAATTCTTTATTCTAAAATTAAACATTAAATTTCACACACATATTTTTATGGATAAATGCATATGATATATGTCTGTGACCATATACTAATTATATTTAATTGTTTTTAGGCATATGCATCTGAAAATGTGTGAGTATTCTATATGAGCTCCCTTCTTCACCACACTATTGTATGGCTATATAAAGGAAGGGTTACACAACAGAGATTAATATTCTGCTGGTTTCTGGAGTTAAAAGAAATCTATAAGAGTGGAAGAAATACAGCTTAAAAATAAAAAAAAAATGACTTTCAAAATGCATTTAGATGGGGGATTATTTAATAACACTTCGATTTCAATCAAACTCCAACTCTTGGCAAAGGTAAATTTCCAATGGTCACGGACTGTGCACATCTATATTTTATTTATAGCACCTAGTGGATACAGGTACCTTAGGGTACTTAAAAAGTGTTTTTGGTAATGGTGGCATGTTCTTATAAAACTTGAGCCTGTTGACATAAACAGAAGAACAAGAGGTTAATCTAATGCTTCAGGATTTTGTGTTTTACAATGTACATGTGCAGAAATCGCATGTTATCTTCATAAAAGGTATAGTCTCTAAATTAGAGGTTACTATTCTGTTTTTATAGAATATTGAATATGAGCATGGAGAATCCTTAATTTCAACCCAAATACAACTACGATTTTAAAATTTAGCTTATACTTTGTCCAGGGAATTAAGACAAGAGGAGCTGTTTAAAATAAACATGAGTCAAGCATCAGGGGTAGAAACTATGATAAATAGAAAGCAAAAATAAAGATAAATATCAGGATGCATTTAGGTGTCTTTATAATCACGGATATACTTAAATTCCTTTATTAATCTTTTAATAAAAATTATGATTGATTTCAGCTCTCTTTTGTACACATTATTCCAGATGTAGATGCTGGTGATTATAATATATTAATTTAATTTACCTGCAGAAACCAACTCTTTGTACCTAGAAAGCTTAGTTCAATGAATCTGGTTTTTATTTTCCTTTGTAAAGTATTCTCTTACTTGAATTTAATGTCCATTTACAGTAGAACAATATTCTTCCCAGCAGAATTGAACACAGGAGTACTAATCTTTATTCATAAGGCCAATAAATTTGTTCAAAGAACACATCTGCTAAAGGCTAAAGTGACTGTGAGCAAGATGCATGGTGACTTTGTTTAGCTTTCCAGTGACAGCTGTTATGAAAGGTTTAGGTCATTTATTTATTTTTGGCTTGCTGATAAAGCTTGTGGTATGGTAGGTGAAACAGCAGATTAAATTCTTTCAAAGTTTGCTTTACAATTCTGTCCCCAAGAGGAAAAAATATATATATGTATTTATAATTTCAGTTCTGCCTGGGAAACATCTTAAATTTTATGTAAGTCTATGTGTGATTTTATGATTTCTTTTGGGAAAGTAAACCAACGATTCACAGTTTATATTGCTTTACTTTATTAGTAATATTTATAATAATTTTATTACCTTAGTTTTATGATGCATTATTCTGAAAGTCATTATTTAGTTTATTCAGCAACAATAGCAAAATTCTATTTTGCTTCTAACAAGTCAATGGAGACCTGAAAAGTTATGCAGCATCAAAATAGGAGTATTCCAAAGTAGATACTATGAATACTATGATAATATATATAAATGAAACTATTGTTGTCCTCAAACAAAAAGGGGTTATTCACTGTTCAAGATACTTTATAATCATTTTTGATTTGGTTATTGAGTCCACTGGTTATGATTCTTATGGCTTGTATTCTAGAAAGACAGTATATGTCTTTCATCAAAATGTGTAAACACTTAAAACACCCTCCAAAAATATTTCTGGAGGTAGAGAGAAAATCTGTTTTGCTTGTTATTTTCCTTTGGCTTTAGAAATTGGAAGTGTGGTATTCATATTAACTTGTGTGTGATATGCTTAAGAATGGACTTAGAAAATTCCACATAAAAACTAGAAGTTTTCTCTAAAAGCTTATTTTTTAAGTTAAAGTTAAGAAAAAGTATGGTATAAAATAAACACAAAAATATATCCCAAGTCATACACATATACTGGATTATCAATTGCTGTTTATTTGCTTTATAATGGTTAACACTAAAATAGTCATCATTTTGGCCCAAACATTCAAATTGCCAGAAAAAATTATGGCCAATTAGGTAATCCTAATTTGTTTGCTCTCAGTGGTGAGCTTCTTTTACAAGCTTGTTCTGAACACATTCTTTGTCCTTCAATTCACAATTACTCTCTCAGTTTAAGGCATAACATCTTATTTCTATGTGCTGAGTTTTAGTATTATTTAATCTTGAAAGATCATGAAGAAATATCACTCTGGTTTCTTTTTTTTTATCTAATTCAAGATTTGATTAGTTGAAGATATGGAATCCGATCTCATCACTGTGCCACACAGTTATATTCTAAACAATCAAAGCATATAAAGGTCGAAATTGTTACATTGTTTCATCACCCCCCCTTTTTTTTTACTTTTGAAGAAATAGTAGCTTTCAGAGGACTATTTTTAGATCATAAAAAAAAGGAAGGAAGGGAGGGAGGGAGGGAAGGAGGGAGGGAGGGAAGAAGGAAGCAATCTACTATGATTATCTGTTAAAAAGAATGAAGAGTTGGAGATGTAGTGAGCACATGCATCAATTAATACTTCTAGAACTGTCTTTTGTCATTTATAAAGCCTATAAAAGTTTGATCACCATAAAAATTATTACATGAGTATGAAATGTCAAAAAATCCACGGGGGATTTGTACACTGGCACCAAAGAGTTAATGATTGAGAAATTTCTCCATTAAATCAATGATAGTGCCCTCCCATCTTATCAAAATTAGGTGAGACCCTGCTTTAGAACTTGCCATGCTACAGGATAATGAAAGAGAGAGGGAATAAGAACTTTAATATATTCATATATTCTCACATTCTTATACTTACAGGAAATAATTGTATATCTCAGTCAAAAATGCCAACCTCTCTTGGGCTCTCCAAAGGAGGGAACTGCTGCAAATTTCATATGTGTCTGTATCCTCTTGTCTGCAAATGACTGCTATTCGTTCATTTATACAACTTCTATTTTTTTTATCTTCTGCCTTTCCAGATTTAAGCAATATAGGAGTAAACAAAACAAACAAAAATTCTTGCTCTCAGGGAGTTTGAATTCTAATGTAGAAAAAGGCAAAAAACAAATAATTAACCTTTCAAGTAAGGTTGGCATTGCTAATCGATATGAGGAAAACAAAGCACAGAAGGGTGACAGGGAATTTCGAATGGGTGTTGGGATTTCCATCAGTGATCAGGAACTTCTCGTTGAATAGATAATATTTTAGCCAAGACCTAACTGGTGGGAGGCAAGGAGCCATACAGATGCCTGGGAGAAGAGTGAACGAGGCAGAGGGAATTATTCTTTGAATAAACAGGTTGTGTGGACTGGCTGGGGCAGAGCATGTGGGTGGGAGAGTAGATGTAAGAGAAGTAAGGGCTGGGGGAAGATTGGGAAGGACCTCAGCACCCACTGTGCAGATTTTGACTTTTGCCCTGAGTGAAAATGGGAGCGTGTTCTGCATGATCTGATTGGGTGAAGGTGTGAGCAGGTGACCGGAGGTAAGTATGACTCCTTGAATTTTAGCTTGAACAAAGGACAGAAGGAGTCATCAGAAAGCAAGGTGGGGAATGTTATAGTTGAGTGGCTTCTTGGACATTCAATAAAGAGGTGGTGTAGGTATTTGGATATGTGAGCCTTTAGTTCAGAAATTCAAGCTAGAGATAAAATTTGGGCATATACTGCGTATCAGTTTTCAAAGAATATACTGTACCCATGGATATCAGTTACATTTGGTGCCTTATATGCAAATATTGGTTTTAACAAGATATTTCATGTAATTTTTTCATTCCATTTTAATCTATGCTGCATCTGCAAATATAATCTTTAAATATTTATTTAAATAATGAAGTGGACTTATTGTTGCTGGAAGACAATTTTAGCCATTAGAAAATATTTGCTCTCATATAATATGTGCCTTATTAGAGGGGAAAATATAAAATAGCATATGATATATTTAAACTCTTCCTCCTTTATCCACTCACAAAGTACATTTGAACTAATATGACACAAAGGAAGGTAAAATAATTATTTTAAGAGGGTGCCCATGTCAAGTATTCATAAATGCATTTGTAATTCTTTCTTTCTAGGTGCTATATAAGATGTAAATATCTAATAAAGAAGCATTTCAAGAACTTTCAAAAATGTCCAGAGAAGTTCTAGGCATTACGTTTAGCAATAGAAAATTCACTTCCTTCATAAAATAATCATAACATATTATACTTTTTAAAATTAATGGTTGTAACTGCTAATATTTTGGGGTGGTCACTGTTTCCAGATATGAATCCAGTTCCATTATGATCTCATCTTATTGATTCTTTGATAACCTCATATTTTAAATAATATTTGACCAGTGGAGAAGTTAGGGCTTAGAGAGTTTAAACGACTTGCTAATAGGCCAAAAATGAGTAAATGCTGAAGACAGAATTTATTCACTACAAGCATCAGGACTGGTCTGAAAATTAGCGAGCTTTCATATATAACAGACACTCAGATTGGTCAGAAGAAAAATGGAACAATGAAATAGGAATGAGCTGCATGGAGCATGGAAAATGTCCCATTATCAGGTCTTAGAAGTCTAAGATAAGCAAGTCCAGGATGTACATACCGTAAGTTTGGATTTGGCAAGAAAAACGGAAAGTTTAAAGAACTCTGGAACAGTACATTCCGTGGTTTCAGGATAAGCCAGAAAAATGGGTTTGAGGAGTTGCAAACAAGCAAACAAACAAAACTCACTTAACTATCCACCTGTATTATTCTGGCTTTGTTTTGTTTTGTTTTGTTTTGTTTTTAACCCATCAAGAAAGGTAAATAATGTGTGGCTTCTATTTTTATCAATTTATACTTTCTCAAATCTTATGCAATAGTTATGGAACACTATATTTAAAGCTTTCTTAAATATCTTGCATCAGATTATGGAATTCCCAATTAGATGAGTGATATCCAGATTTGTAACAACTTAATACTGTTAATTAACCTCTTAAACATAAATGCAGTATCTTAAAGTCTCTGAGTTAGAATTTGAGAGAATACTGTGCATAGAGAAACAACTATTTGCTACATCTAGTTATCAATTTCAACTACCAATTTCAATAGCCTTCTGTTTGTCATTTTAATTGAGTCTATCTTAAGGAACATTGCGGGAAGCTATCATTTTATTTGGAAAATTTACTCTCTTTAGTAAATGAAATTTGAACCTGCTTTCTAGTAGTGATGACATATTTTATTTAAATACTGCAAGAACCATGCATTGACTACCTACCATGTGAAATAATTGATTTTTGTCCCTGTGTGGCATACAATGATGGATAAGAAATAGAAACTCAAAAGCAAAATAAGTACAGATTTTGTTTATATTGGTTAATAGTAAATTTTGTTGTATTTATCACACAGCATAGAACCATAAAATCCATTTAGCCTTTCTAAATTCCTGAGAAGGAAAAATATAATAATAAGTAGAGATCAAGGCACAGCTACAATTTGCAGTTAGAATTCAGGGGCCCAACCATGTAATTTAACTTGATTATGTTCTTACTGAGCTTTACAAACCACATATTCAAACATCTAGCATGAACTCAAGATTTCCCTATACCCAGGCTGTTTTGATATGGGCTAAAGGCATATTTAAGTCCTCAGATACACAACATTAGCCAATATAATGAGGCAAAATGTTTTCACAAAAAGAAAATGAAAGCTCGGTCTTAAAGTTAGTGCTTTTCTGTTGCTTCTTGCATCTCGTGATTTCAGTGCTAATATTTATAAAGGAGTCCAGGATATTTCCCATTTCTCCTTCCTTGGAAGACAAGAGTAAAATTCATGAGTAATAACGCGTGACATGGCAGTTTGGGGTAAGTTTGATTTAGGCCTTACCAAAAGGAAGGGTTTTCTTTTTTGCACACCTACTCTCAAGTTTGCAGGGATAAGAAAGAGTAGTTCCCTTGTGTGGCCTAGAGAAGCACAGGTCCAGAAGGAGGCTTTCTCACCTGTTTTTCCTTCTAGCCCAAAGGAATTAAACTGAAATTAAGCCCAAAGAAGAGACAGTGAGGGTTAGAGCCAAGTTCAGGATGGAAATAAAGATGTTTGTTCCTTTTCCCAGTTGGTCTTCATTTCCTTCATGTCTTAAGATTTGGCAGGAGTTTAATTCAAAATTGATCAAATATTTAGGAATACAGCATTATAGTTTTCCTCTCAATGTTTACAGATAATAGTGTTCTAGCCAGGGAAATTGTTATATTTATTCTTTTTAAATATTCTTAACCCAGTTGAGAGCATAAATATGGATTAAAATCATCTTTTACCCTCACAAGATATATAAAATCAATGCCTTTAGATAATGAAAGAAAGCATTACATATTAAAATATAACATTTCCCAATACATTAAAAATAAACAATCTGTGAAAAAGAACCAAGGCTTTATAAAAAACACACATACTCTTAGAAAAATATACAGTATTCAAATACTGTATAGACATTTATATAAATATTATGGAACTTACAATGCCAATTATAGGAGTTTTGTTCTTATATTGGAGAAGTAGCTTCTATCAAACTATTTATTACAAACAGCTTGAATAATGAAAGAACAGAGCAGAAATCTTTAACTCTTAACCAATTAAAAAGAGGGAGAATTAGGGATTTAAGGGCTGCTAAATTAAACAAGCTAGTAAATATCCCAGGATCTCTATTAAATCTCCATAAGTTCAAGAGTTACCATAAAGAGTATGATTCACAACAATGGGATTCACCAGAAGACTAATATAAGTGAAACAAATCTGCCCTAAAAAAGTATAGTCAAGCCTACATAATTTTAAGTTCATCATCCAGTAGTTCAAATGCCAGCTACACAGAAAAAAAATCTTTTCAGGGGGAAATAATAGAACTCAGTGTCTTTCCAACCTTTTATCTGCAAAGTACAGTATATTAACAAGATAATAATGAGAAACTGAAAACCATAAAACATTATCTATAGTTAAAGAAAATAGTCATTAAAAATATACCCCAAGATTACCCAAATATGGAGTTTAACAGACAAGGATTTTAAAGTAGTGATTATAAGTATATTCAAAGACTTAAAAAAATATATGGTCAAAATAATTGAACAGATGTGAAATCTTAACTGAAAAATGCAACATAAATGATTACTTAGTGGAAGTTCTATAAGTGGTATGTGCAATGTTTAAAATAAGAGATTTACTGAATGTACCTGGAGATGACTGAAGAAAGGAACAACAGTTTTGAAAACAGATGAATAAAATTACCCAAGCTGAAGAATGTAGAGAAAAGGGGGAAAAGACAGTAAAAAAATAGATCTTCTATGAAATGTGAGAAAATACTAAGTGGTCTAGCACATATGTAGTTACAGCCCCATGAAAAAAGAAGAGAATGAAGAAGAAAAAAAAGTACTTGAAATAATAATGGCCAAAAATTGGGAAAGTTTGTGAAATACATAAACTTACATTTTAAAGTTCATCAAAATGTACATGAATAAATATAAAGAAAGTCAAAGCAAGACATATCACAGCCAGTCTGATAAAGAAAAATAAAGATCTTAAAAGTAGCCAGAGAAAAATATATTGTTCAGGGAATCAGTAACACAGATAACCACATTGAACATAAATGAATTAAATGCTCCTATGTAACAACAGATTTTCAAACAGGGTAAAAATGCATGTCTCAACTATACACCCTCTGCAAGACACATACTTAAAATTTGGTTCTGACCATGATGGAAAAACTGGTACTAGACTAATCCTCATGCTCGAAACTATATAAAACTGGGAAAGACATATGAGACAGCCGTTTTCAAGCAGTTGACAACGGGCAGAAAGAGCCTAATATCTGTGATACAGGAAACTCATGACATGGGCCCCACAATTGCCCATTATCAGAGAGAACTGGAGTGCAAATGGCTTTTGTGTCCTCTGCTAGGCTTAGGAGATAGAGACTGAACATCAGGAAAAGTGAGGTCAGGGCTTCAGAGAAGAGGCTGTTCTCCAAGGATCCCATCACCCCCAAGGAATTCAAATAACCTACTTTGTCAGCAACAGTTCCCACTGTTGTTTCTGGCCTACAGATAACAGTCACCTTAGGCTTCTTCAAAGATGTTGGGCTTCTCTTCAAGAAAGTATTTTTCTCAGCCTTGGGGAAGGGAGTGTCCTTTGGACAGTCCTGACAGACAAATTTAGAGGACGGGTGAGGGAGTGTGGCAGGATACATCTATCTAGCTTATCAATTTCCATAAGTCTTCAAATACCTTCCTGTAAAATATATCAAAGTCATTCTGGCGTTTTAATTTACTTTATTCTAGACCATTTTTGTGTTCAAGTTAAAGTCAACTAAACAAGCCACCTAGCAGAGCCACTCCCGGATTCTTAAGTTTGCACAGTGTACCCAACATCCTTGCTTAGTAAGTTCATGTATCAAAAGTTTCTTCCTGATACATCATTACATTCCTTTACCTCGATCTAATAAACTTAGGATAGATTTCCACAAATTTTCCCCAAATTTCTGCCAATCAATTTGCAAAATTATTCATTTTCTATAGTGTTTATTACGCCTGCTTGGAGGTGACTCTGTATACATGACCCTTAGGGTTACGTTGGGACTTCAGTCTTGTAAGTCTAGAAGCAACAAGGAATGCTAAGGGAAGGTCAAAGGAGGAGCAGCAGTGCCTTAATGCATTGCCAGCATTTGCAATTTCTTCCAGCAAGAGGAGACAACTTTATTAGCCAGGAAAGTGATAAGATCTCTTCTATTGATAGTGGAAGTGTGCTGGTTTGAATGTATTATGTCCCCTAAAATGCCATGTTCTTTAATACAATCTTGTGGGGGCAGATGTATTAGTGTTGATAAGGTTGGAATCTTTGGATTAGATTATTTTCATAGAGGTGTGGACCCACCCATTCAGCATGCATCTTGATTTAATCATTGGAATCCTATATAAGGGCTCAGACCGAAGGAGCTTGCAACTGCAGTTTAGAGAGACATTTTGAAGACGGTTTTTGAAAGGTGACACTGACGTTTTGGAGAACACCATTTTGAAACACAACCTGGGAGCAAGCAGACGCCAGCCATGTGCCTTCCTAGCTAACAGAGGTTTTTTGGATGCCAATGGACTTTCTCCAATGAAGGTATACTCCTTGTTTATGCCTTGGTTTGGACATTTTTATGGCTGTAGAACTTTAAATTTGTAAACAAATAAAACCCCTTTATAAAAGCCAATCCATTACTGGTGTTATGCATAATGGCAGCATTAGCAAACCAGAACAGGAGGTTTGGTAGCATTTAGGGTTTTCAAGATCCAGTGTCAGTGAAATCTACTCTTGTCAACACACCCCAATAACACAGTCTCACTTCTTCCTAACTAACATGACAGATCTATGAGGTTGGAAATTTGTTTTGTGTTTAAATGTGGGATTAGATTTTGTATTTGGTTTTCAGAAGCCCGGGCCCTGAAGCTACAGGGGATAAGGTCTTCTTTTAGAGAAATTGTGGAAGTCCCTGGTCACTTACCTAGACTTTGAACTGGTGATTTAAAGCTATGAGATTATCATTTTTTTCACCAACTTTTCCAACACACTTAAAGCAATTAATGAACCACATTATATTCCTTATGTTCATTAACGAGTTGTACGGCAACAACTAAATTGTCATCCAAATCATTGTTTTTTTAGTCATTTGATTACACGTATTTACAAGTGATCATTTAAGTAACAGTTTTACTGTCTGGCATGGACTCCCAAAGTTCCCTTTATCCAGGGAAACATGGTTCTCAATGCCTTTTAATCTAATTAGATCAGGAACAGATTCCAGAAAACCCAGAACCAATTCAAAGATCCAATTTTATGTTTAGGCTCCTCAGTAAACTACTCCCAGTGCCAATTTAGGTTTGATCACAGAATTAGAACTGCTTCAAAGACAAAGTACAGAAAGTAACTAAAAGGGCTAATCTTTACCAATTTGGAGGAGCTGCCTGCGGGACACTGATTACGTGCTTCAACTTGGCGGGCCTGGGCTGGGGGACCTGATCAGCCCCTGGGGAGGGTGGTGGGCACGGGCGACAGCGCCCTCCGCAGCCCCCCGGGCCTGGGAAAGTGAGGCCGGAGGCAGGCCCCATTTCCTCACCCAAAATACCACTGTTAGGGGAGGCTTGCCGGAGGGAACCGCCTTTTCCCCACCCCCTTATCTTGCCCGAACACTCCCCGTTGCCAGTGCAACTCCCATCACCACCAGTGCGCATACATTGTTGCCAGACACCGTTACCGAAGCAACTCTCGCCCCTTTTCAATCAACCTCCGCGCCCTCTCAGAACCAATCCAAGCCTTTAACCTCTACAGCTACCCCGCCCTCTAAACGCCCGATATAAGCTTGTACTCTCCCCTAATAAACTCTCTTGGCTTCTTCACCCTAAAAGAACCGTGTCCCGCCTGTTCCTTTCTCGCCGCCCTCCATACTTTGCACGCCTCCGCCGGGGACCGGGCCCAGTCCCCCGCCTCGCCCTCGCCTCCGGGAAAGAGCCCCCGCCGCCGGTACCCTCCAAGCAATCCTGAGAGCCTAGGATTTGGCAACCGGCCGCCACCTCCCCCCCCCAGACAAATCAACTGCGACCGCAGCTGCCTTTGATAAAAACTGGAGTCTTTCTGCACCTCTGCTAGCTTTGCAATTGACCTCTGTAGCCACTGGCTTTTCCTGTTCTTCAGCTTGCAGGAGATGCAAGGCTAGTAACCTGCTGACTGTTCCTGTGGATCCTCTAGCTTTAACTTTAGCCTTTAAATGATGGTTAATCCTTTCCACCTCTCAATGTCTTTCTCCAGTGCAAGGGTTTCCCCTCAGCAGTAGTCATCCTTCCTGCACTTCTCAAATGCCTGAGAAATTGCACCATGGTTTTATGATTGTACTGTTACTTCATCCTATGGGCTCTCAGTGGTCCACTGACTAGAGGTAGAGTTTTCATTACCAGTCGACCAATGAGTATTCCATTTGCAGTCTACTTTCTTGAAACACTCCAGACATGGATTGTTATGGTCAGTTTCTAAGTGAAACAGAGCCTGAGATGGATAATTTCAAGCTAAAAATGTATTGAGGAATGCTCTTGGGATCAATAATTCTAGATGAATAAAAGAAACAGGATTTGATGGAGGGAGAAGTAGCAAGAGAGTGAAATCACACCCAAGACATCAGCTGAAGCCCTGCAGATCTCTATAGACAGATTAGCAGGTCAGAGTTGAATGAATTTGAAACCAGATTGGCAGCATTTATATCCCTGCATCAACCAGTTATTGGATGCTGTCTAATCATGGGAAGAGGGCA